>NW_014569963.1:79644-89778 GCF_001313835.1 Polistes canadensis
TTTTTTTTTTTTTTTTAAAAAAAGAGCACGTTTAGAAATTGCGTTGTTAATAAAAAAATGATGCGTTTCAAATGGAATTTTCATCAAAAGTAAACAACCTGTTGGATTGGGAAAAGTTCGAATGAACGACCCGAAGAACGATCCGCATTTGAATGATGAAACAAAAGAACCAAGCAATTATTCCGGTTGCGTTCCATCGTTACGATCGTACCGATCACTCGTGACAAGCGCCATTAGAACCCGACAATACTTATTTTTCCATCCACCATGCCACTAAACCTTTCATATTCAATGCGTAGTGTTTACGATGTTGGCTGCCATGTGGGTGGTCGAACAAAAGATTTTTCTCTCTCTCTTTGTGATTCTATATCCAGAAAAATAATAAACATCTTTCAAAAGACCATAATTCTTTTCAATCGCATATTTTCTTTTTATTTTCTAAATTTCTTATATTACGTTTGTTTTATTTCGCGTATACTAGGTATGAAACTTATTGCGATTTTTGTTTTTTTTTTTTTTTCAGATAAATAAAATACTTAATTATGCGATTATTAATATTTTTCACCATGACATGATGATAAATGAACATTGATCAGATACTGACTGACCAATGCACACTTTTGAATTGACCCACTTTCGATTCGACGTATTAAAAATTATAAATATATGAAAATGTATGTGTGTGTGTGTTTAACAAATCAAATATTAGGTTAATCCGGAAACTACTTGTGAATGATATTTTAACGATATTTGGGTCAACTTATTTCTGTAGAAAATTTTTAAATAAATGAAATGAACAAAAATATAAATAAATTCATCTTCTCGTGGATGAATTTTGTAATTTTGTAATTTTGTAAAAAATGATAAAAAAGTTTCAGCTAAATCGAATAGGGTCGTTATATATTGAAAATAATAATAGAAATTACGGTAGTCCCTGAATAGCTCAGGCAGTAGAGACGTTGTCTCTTGTCTACCACGTCAGTGGATCGAATCCCAGTGTGTAGGATAATTTTTCTTGGTGAAGGGCAACTGGGAAAAAAATCATGATCCGAATCAATACGAGACTAAGAAGAAAAATTTCGATAGCGTTAGCTCGTTTTATGCAGCATGCTTTGATTTAGGTTGCAAATAACGAGTAATAAATAAAGTAAGTAATAATTGGAGATTATTTCGGATAATAACAAATGTAATAATATCGTTATTTCACAAACCAAATTTCATTTAAAACGCAATGATAATTATCAGATCAATTAATCATATTAATGATTAATTATCAGATCTAATAATAATCATGCATTAATAAAATTTATGAAACAACAAAAAATAACCCTGACACAAAAATGATACGCAGCAAAAATATAAAAAAACGAAGGATACAAAATAGAAGGGTGACAAAAGAATAGATAACTAATCATTTATATTAAAACATTATGTATACATCGAAACACAATATTTAAGTATCGATATTACTATATATATATATATATATATATCGTGGATGTGTGTGTGATGATAATAATAATAAAATATTTTATATAATAAAACACGACCTCGTGTATATATATATTTATACTTTTTTTTTATTATAACCTTTGTTTGTGCAAATCGATAAAATTTATATTTTACCCTCTGCCCCACGATGACTTTTTACGTCACTATAATAATGTATTCTAATCTTTAAGAATGTTGTAAAAATGAATATACGAAAAACTATTAATTTACCTAATTTATATATGTAACTTTTTTTTAAAAGTAATTTCCTGTGTATTATTTTGCAAACCATTCAAAAGAACAAAAAATAAAACGTGATTTACGTCAATCGTTAAAAATAATCATGAAAATCAAATGAATGGAAAATTTATTTTAATTTTCTTTTGCTTGGTTTTGAATAATTAATTATTATTTATAATGTAATTCACTTAATTTATTAAACATAGAATCATTTCATTTATTAATATACGCATAGCAAGAAACAAAAATTAAACTTTACTTTTTGTTTAGAATTAAACATTAATTATTATTGCATTTCATTTTATTTATTTATTTATTATAGAATAATATTATTTATTAAAATTGTGCGAAAGGTACAATCGAGAATAATACGCATTCGAAAATACTAAAATTACTTTTTTTCCATTATCATAAAATGAAGATTTTTTCTTAAAGACAGGTTTTTCCTTCGCGCGGCTCATTCAATGTTGAATTATACTAAAAAAAAATTATGATTAAGGGTTATTCCGTCTCTTTCTTCTTCTTCTTATTCTTCTTATTCTAAGTTCCCCGAGAATGCAATGGAATTCTACATACCAGACGTAAAAAAAGAAGAAGTCAAAGGTATACGAAAACGAAAACGAAAACGAAAACGAAAACGAAAACGAAACCGAAAACGAACAAGTAAAAGAAGGAGAATAAGAAGAAGAATAAAGAAGAGGGAGAGCATACCGATGGTAATGAAAGGTGGTGGAGGTACAACTCAGTTAACATTCATGTATACAGATATATACAGGTATATTTCTACGGCTTGTGAAGAGATATAAGGCATTGCTCGTAGATACGAAACTTCAGTTTACTCAAAGTTACTCGGACGGATAGAAAGTTGTCAAATCGGTTTGCAATTGGCAATTGGTTTAACCTTAAATCCCTTTTACTTGTCGCTTTTTATATTTTTTTTATACTTTTATATTTTTTCCCTTCGTCTCTCTCTCTCTCTCTCTCTCTCTCTCTTTCTCTCTCATTTTTTATTCTAATTTTATTATTTATTTTTTTATATTTTAAAATTATTGTTTTTCCTCTTTGTCTTTTTTCTCCTTTTTTTCGTTTGGTGAAAGTGACAACAGAAGAAGATTTTCGATAGGATCCGAATCAATTTGCCATTTTTCTAATTTGTTTATTTCCAATTAATTGTTGACAATTTTTTTTTGTTTTATTCAAACAAAAATAGTGCAACAAATATTTACGACGATCGTCGTCCTTGTTGAGTAAAAAGGAAAGTGATACACAATTTTGTTTGCACAAAAAGTACGTGAGCATTGCTTTTAAAAATCTTCCTTCCTTTTTTTTTATTCTTTTTTTTTTTTTTTTATAACTTCTTTGTGTGTGTGTGTGTGCGTGTTTGTTCATTTGGTTGGGTTGTTGAGAAATCGCAAAGAAAAAAGAACCTTGTATCATTAAATCGGTGGTGAAAGAGGCTAAACGTACCAAAATATCAAGTATCCTTTCTCGTATAGCAATCGGCGAGGTAATCTGAACGTTAAAATGAACGACAGTAGTATAGTTGAAGGTCATAAACGGGTTTGCTGTAGTTTTCTCCTTGTGTTTGGTTAATAGCCATTTGGTATACTTCAGAGAACGTGAGAAAAAGAAGAATGATAGTAAGATAGTATAATATTATAAAAAACGAACCTTGACAATTGTATTTCATTATTTTATAGATAATTTTTTTTTTTTAAATGAATAATCTATTACATCGTTATCGTACAATTAATAAATATTATAATATATAATATTCTCTATATATATGTTTCTTCTTCTTTTTTATTTTCTTTTTTTCACATGAATTTTAAATAATTTTAAATAAATCGTAATTGGTTAGACAGATATTTAATATATAATCGATTTATCAAAATAAAACAATAATAAAATAATTAACGATCGAATTAACAATGACTTTAAGTATCAATGACTATATAATTGAACCTAACTAAGACGTTGCGGAATAACTAATATTATCCTAGTTGAAATTAAAAATAATTATATTTGCGTTGTCGTTGTATAAATAATTAAAAAAACCTTGAATATACGATTGATCGTTAAAGTCACGCCCCGTTTAATTTAATTCGCGTAAGGTGCGTGGTCTTTAAAACAGAAAAAAAAAAGAAAAAAGAAAAGAAAAGAAACTGAAATAAAGTATACCACAGGTGTGTATAATTATTTTTTTTCTTTTCTTTTTTTATTATTTCGGGGAATCCTAGCCAGAAGGTTATAACACTTTCGATTTGACATATCAAGGAACTATATCGGATGGTGGTGGGAAAGGGGAGGGTGTTAAGAGAGATCCCATTGAATATAAATTAAATTAAAAAAAAAAAAATATTTATGTGCGCATCTCGAAATAACGACGATGATGATATTTCTTCAAGGATAACCGCTAACATATAATTAACATTATTCCGAAAGCCAAGCGTAGTATTTGTAGGATACCATATGCGAAAAACAACACATGTGCTCATAAGTGATCAAGTGAACAAGGATAAAATTTGCGGTTTAGTATGATTCGGTGTTTCAACCCGTTCGGATGATTTTCTTTCAATCTCGCGTTGCGCAATTTAATTTTGTTTCCTTTTTGTTGGTTTTTTTTTAAATAAAATAAAATAAATTTAATATTCGTTTGAATTTAGCAACAAAAAGTTTCACGATTTGGGTTATAATATAATAAGATACCTGAGATAACGGATTTCAAACTAAAAAGGTGTGTTTCTCCATGATATTTAAATATTAAAAATACATTACTTGTTTTAACTACATCAGCATAAATTTCTAACGATGATCATAAAGGTTGCATAATCTTCACGGTCGCGTATAATATTATCCAAGATTGTCATTTATTTCTTACTTATTATAATAAGTTACTTAGTTCATTTCGTTTAAATTTTATTTTCAATTGAAATTCTTCCATTGATTGATTCACTTTACAAATGTCTTGCGTATGTTATAAGACAATTTTCTTATCAAAGATATCTATGCGTTTAATCGTTTCATATCGCGATAAGAAAACTCTGTGGTTAATTTTTTTAGTTCTCTCTCTCTCTCTCTCTCTCTCTCTCTCTATCTTTTTCTCTTTCTTTCTATTTGTCTTTTATTACATTCTTACATCGTACGTATTAGTGATTACATAACAAAAACAATGAATCGTATATAATTATTAGTTCGTAGAAATTAAATCGTTGAATTTATATACACACTGTGAAAAGGTTGGATCGGGGTATGGTGGGGGTGTATTATCGATCATTTTATTTGTCTTCATCGTATAGAATAAATGTATAATTTTGTTGTTGTAGTTTTTAAATAGAGGAAAGAAAAATAACTAAGAATTAGTAATGAATGATGATTGATCGTATTACATGTGTATTGTCAACATGATTAAAATAGATCGAAGAAAATTTGTAATGGATTAAAAGATAAAAAGAAAAAAAGAAAAAGAAAATAATGTAACTAACTATGTGATATCCGTTTTACGTACGATTCAGTAGTTTATTGTCTCGTTGATGGAAATGTGTTGCGTACACGAGCAGGATGCCTGACTTGACAGCAAATGGTGCTTAAGTAGAAAGAAAGGCTAATATTGATACTGTTGAGAAATAAACAACAAAGCCAATTGATTGGTTGGTTGGTTGCTTGCTTGCTTACTTGGCCTATCCTTGAATTATGAATTTTTTTTTTTCTTTATTATATTTATTTTATACTTCACAATTTTTCTGTGTCCCAGTGTGGACGTTAAGTAAATTTCTTTACACACACACATACATTTCTTTTTTTTTTCAGTTTAAATAAAATTAAATATAAATAAATTAAATTAAATATATATGTATGATATTATCCTGACAGTATTTTTTCATTTAATATTATTTTCGTTAACAATTTTCTTATATACTTTTATTCGTAATTTCGATTAATCATTTGATTGTATATTTGATTGAATTATTATTATATCGTGACAATATTTGTTCACTTTAATATTAATCCCATTAACAAATTGTTCTATATGTTAATTCGTTATAGATATTTTAGTTGATATTTTTGAAAGATCATTATGCACAATAAGATACTAACTCCGAGGATGGTTACAAAGGAAATAAAAACAAAACGCTCAAAAACCGAGAATACAAATAGCTGAACCTGAAAAGAAGAAGGGGTGTCCAGGGAGGGGTGTGGGGATGGAAGGAAGGAAGGGGACAGGGAAAAAAACTCGTTTGACAAGAAACGAATTAAGATCGGAAATAGCAGAAAACAACTTTTGAATTCGCCCAAGTGTAACTCGAATTCATTGAATATTATTCGATTTTACATTAGTATCTTTTTAACGATGACTACCTGCACGAGGTGAATTCCCGCGTTAAGATAAAATAAATTATCGTTAATGCAAAATTTCCTCAATGAATGGATGACGATTAGCATCATCGTTTTTATTACGTGTCGCGATAAAATTCATCGGAATAAACTTGACGATGACACGTCTAGACATCATTTAAAAAAGATACTCAAAATATATTTTTAGGAAATGACATTTCTTTTTTTCTTTTTCTTTATTTTTTGTTGTTGTGGATTTTTCCAACTCTTCTCAACTTTCAAACGATCGGTGTTTTGTTGCCCTCCCCTCCCTCCTCTTCACCTGGCCACCCCACACCCCATCAAAAAAAGGTTTTATTGGCAGTTAAAAAAAAGAAATCTATCTACAAATAGATATATGTATTCCTTCGTTTTTGCTTTTATTATTACTTTTACTTTTACGATTGAGAATTGAATAAACTGAATAATAAATTTACAAAGTTGAATTGGCAAAAAACGTGTAACGTTTAACGTTAATATTTAATTATGTGTTTTTTTTTGCAATGTAAAAACATATTATATATTTTAGATCTTTGTGGAGAAAAAAAAAGAAAAAAAAAAGAATCCAAATTTCATATTGAATCGAAGCGAATCCGACATACAACGAAACGAAAAGTTAACTTAAACGTAAACAAAATGACAGAGATTTTTTTGTATGCGAGTTGCATCAGAGGGTTATTGCAAAATTAATGGACCTTGAAGAAGAAGTAGGAGAAATAGTCGTTTATAAAAGATATTCATCGTTTATATTTATTTTATACGATATCATTAATTGTAAAAAATGTTTAACCTGTCCAACTTCCCTGTGTGACACGTTTATTAATAATTTTATTTTTCGACGTGATAAACAACTAATTGATTAATAATTGTTTTATTATTATTATTATTTTATTTCTTGTTTAATTACAGATGGCACAAATAGTACGAACGATTTACGATAGTTATCGTGATCTGATGGACAATAAAAGCGATCCGAGGGTCAACAATTGGGCAATGATGGGCGGACCATTTCCAACACTTTTCATTTGTTTATTTTACGCATACTTCGTCAAAGTAATTGGGCCAAAAATAATGGAAAATCGCAAACCGTTTGACCTTAAAAATATCATGAAAATTTATAATCTATTCCAAGTGGTATTTTCCTGTTGGTTATTTTACGAGGTAATCAATTCAACAATAATTGGACCGTTTATTTTGAAAGTGGTGTAAATCAATTTTCTGTTGTTTTGAGAAAATTAAAGGTTTGCATATTGGTTTATTTAAAAATATTTATTAATTATATCAAGTTCTTAATATTATATAAGTATTAATATTATCAATTTTTTCAGTTTTGAAGAAATTAAATACTAAATAGAAAATTTACACTAAATTAAGTATAAATTATGTGATATCTTATTTAACAAAAAAATAGACTTACACCAGTTTCAAAATAAACGGTCCACCTATCTTAATTAATCTCTGGAAAAATGATAAATGTATTTATTATACTATATCGTGTAATATAATCTCTGTAAGATAATTGTTTCATCGATTTGATTTGTTTTTCAAAATAAGTGTTTGATGTCCGGCTGGTGGGGCGTTTATTCGTTGAGATGTCAACCGGTCGATTATTCGGACGATCCTATGGCACTTAGAATGGCAAATGGCTGTTGGTGGTATTACTTTTCTAAGTTTACCGAATTAATAGATACAATATTTTTCGTTTTGCGAAAGAAGAACGATCAGATATCAACGTTGCACGTGATTCATCACGGTTGCATGCCAATGTCCGTTTGGTTTGGTGTCAAATTCACCCCAGGTATATTTTATTTCGGAATATCGGATTAACCCTTTGATTGTTGAACGCGATTAAACAATTAAAATTGTTGAAAACTGACTAATGATTTTTATTGTCAATGAAATTAAACTAATTTGTACGAAAGATACAAGAAAAAAAAGTACAGAATTTCGAATCATGGTGGTGATAGGTAGAACCGAAAATAACATTTATAAACGCTTATATGCGTCCTTGATCAACACGTATTGTTATTCTTTGGACGCATATAACCGTCTCATAGCATTCAAAGGGTCAACGATCAATATATAAAACAAATCAAATTTATAGACAATTTGTATTTAATTAAAATTTGTTCTTTTTTTAGGTGGTCACAGTACGTTCTTCGGTCTTTTGAATACGTTTGTTCACATAGTAATGTATTCATATTATTTCCTGGCTGCATTCGGACCAAAAATTCAACCATACTTATGGTGGAAAAAATATTTAACGAGTTTGCAAATGATACAATTTCTTTTCGTAATGATTCACGCATTCCAACTTTTATTCATCGAATGCAATTATCCCAAAGCATTCGTATGGTTGATCGGCATGCACGCGATTATGTTTTATTTCTTGTTCCGTGATTTTTATATCGAGGCATATAAAAAGAGAAATAATATTAATTCGACATTGAAAAGTCATCAACGTAAGGAAATGATTAAAAAGAATGATGAAGAAGAAGAAGATAAGAACAACAAATCAATGAAAAATGGTATTAAGGATAACGATATTATTTATGCTAATCAATACAAAATGGCGACTGGTTATATATCCGACAAGGGCCTGAGAAATCGCGTTTTCATCGACAATCGAGGATTATCCATGGAATGAAACACGAATAAAGGACAAGATATAAAAAAGGGCATTTTAAGGACGTTGATTCATTTGAATTAACGTTGACGCTTAATCCTTGCCCAAAGGATAACCGTTTAAGACTTTTTCATTTGCGAATGCGTGTAGTTAATATGATAAGTGAATGAATGGGGAAAAGGAAAAAGAAAGAATAAAAGAAAGAAAGAAAGAAAGAAAGAGAGAAATAGAATGAAAAGTGAGAAAAGTAAGAAGTAAAATAAGAGAAGGCTTTTCATAATCGAAAGAACAAATTTACAGTGCTTATGCATACAAAGATACAACAATCGCCCCCACCCCCCAAACCCCCTTGAAATACTATTTTTCTACGAAATTAAGAAGAAGAAGAAGAAGAAGAAGAAGAAGAAGAAGAAGAAGAAGAAGAAGAAGAAGAAGCAGAAGAAGAAGAAGAAGAAGATGAAGAAAAAAACCTGCCCAAAAGTGCACCAAAGAAGAAATCTACTTTTTTGTTTTTTTTTTGTTTTTCCTTTCGTAATTTTGCCTTACAATAATTAATAGCTTCTCGCGTTTTGAAAACAAACCGTAAGCGAAATTGCTTTTTTTTTTGTTTTTTATATATATATTATAACGATCTCTGACTTGATATAACATACATCTGTGATAATTAATATTGTCTCGTGCCAATTCATAGTTCTTTTTTTGTTTGTTTGGTTTCTCTTTTCGTTCTTTTTTTTCTTCTTTTTTTTTGTATTTTTTTCTATTACTTACGCCCCTTATCACGAATCGCATTGCCAATGTTTTATGTAAGGGATCAAAAAAAAAAAAAGAAAAGAAACGAAAAGATAGATAATATATAAATCAAAGGGGGTTAAAAAAAATAAGAGAAATTGAAATAAATAATTTATTTTAATCAATGGATCAATGGACACGCTGATGTAACATTGATTTCACCAATTACCTCGTAATAAGGACAAATGAGCGCTGATCATTTTTTTTTTTCTTAGCGATTAAAATAAGTTATTTTATATAGTATATTTGTACTTGCACGTATGATAAGATGTGTATATACATATAGACATAGATAGAAAGAAAGAATATAGAAGGTATTTATTTAATTATTATTCAATTTAACCATTTCCAAAAATTAAAATCCTTCTTTTTCTCATACAATCCCCGTCGATATTACATATTACATACACATACATATAAATTCACTTAAAAATATACTAGAAACTTTTTTATTTTTAATAAATTATGAGAAAAACAAAAAATAGTAATACAATTTCACAATTTTTAAAGCATAAATTTTAAATAGATACGAATTAAAGTACATCAATGTAATATGAAATCTTATAAGAAGAATAAATTGAAATTCAATATACAAAAATATTAATTGAAAATTG
>NW_014569964.1:0-2066 GCF_001313835.1 Polistes canadensis
AAATATTGACTTTTCTGGCGGAGTGCCCAATTTAAAAGTGGCTTTTGCGCGGCAAGCTAAAAGAGAAGAGACGCGAGAGAGAAAAAAAAAGAAAAAAAGAGAGAGAGAGAGAGAGTGACGTACATAGCTGGACGTGTTCAACGAAGCGAAAAAAAACTGGAGGTTCTCCAGTATGCGAGGAACCACCAGGGACGTAGGATTGAAAAGTTTTCTCGAGCCTCCAGAATCAACCCCCTAACCCCCAACTTTCTCCCCATTACACTACTACCYCCYCCCCCCGCCGTTCAAACGCATGCCACGTTTACCTTTCAAGTTTCTCATCCTCCAATTTCCTAACTTCCGATCCCCCTACCACCCCACCCCCAGTTGCAAACTTTGTTTTTTCTTCTTTTTTTTTTTTATAATATATTGTTTTATAATGTTTCCTTTCTCTTTCTTTGTTTCTTTCTTTGTCTCTCTCTCTCTCTCTCTCTCTTTTTGTTTCTTTTCTTGTATTTTGTTTTCAAGCCCCAAAACAATTTATAAAGTTCTGCCAACGTAGTTGACGGATTCAACGTTGTTCCAACGAACGGACGAGAAGGGGTAGGATGCACCCTCGTGTATCCAGTATTCTTTTTTACCAAAGAGATTTACAACCACCGTGGCATGTAAAAGGCTGACGGTTGGTATGAGATAGAAACACGGAGAAAGAGAGAGAAGAAAACGGAGTCGTAGTTTAATGCACCAACTCAGCAAACTAACAACACCATTTAAATTCATTCTATCGTTGCGTTAAACGCTCGAGAACTACCCCTTTTACTTTTCCATAAAATTTCTATAATTATATTAATCAAATTGATTGAATTTGTTTTATTGTATATGTGTTACCGTAAATATATGAACATTTTTTTTAATTCCCCTAAAAAATTCTATGCTTCAATTTTAACATATCGATGCATAATTTTGATCAATTATTGTTACACATCTAACATCATTTTCTATTAATAATTTTTACTTATTCTATCTCTGGTTTATGTTTTAAACGATGAAAATGTAATTTAACGTATCAACAACTTCGGTTTATTAATATTTCATTTGAAATGAATTCATGATTTTACCTGGCAATAATTATCGACTATCTACGGGCACTGAATCTTCCTTCCTATCGTGTAAACGTAATTGCATTATTTATTTACAGTAATATACGTGGCTCAAAATATAAAGTTAAATAATGGAATTGGTACTTCAGTAAATCATTTTACGAATAACAGAAGTATGAAAAGAATGCTTGAAAAACAAGTTTTATAAATGAAAAAAACCTTAAGAAAAGAAATTCTATTCTCTTCTTCTTTTTTCAAAATTTTAATTTCAATCAATTTTATACTTTTTACAAAAATATCTCACAAATATTGTGTTTAATAAATAATATTTCTAAACGTCAATTTTGATTATTTGTATCCACCATAGATAGATAGATCGATGGTAGTCATCTGTTTGGTTTACAACTAATACAACCACGTCGAACTGGCATCAACTTTATCGCAAACTCTTCCCCTCCCACCCCCCACTTGTTCACCTCCTTCTTTACTTTTACCTATGGGAATACGAATATGCTGTGTGACTCAACCGTCTCTCTCTCTCTCTCTCTCTCTTTCTTCCACGGTCTCGACTAGCGTGTCCATAAATGACGTAGTCAAGCTGCATAATATTGATCCGACAGCTTATTCCCTGATTTTATCGTTCTTACAATCCGTTTTATTTCTCTCAATAATCTTACTTCAAAATGGTCATATCAAAATTATTCAATCTTTTTCTCTTTGATTTTCCCGAATATTTTTATCACACTTTTACGTAAGAAAAAAAAAAAACAAGAAAAATAATATAAAATAAATTTGAGATTAAAATATTAATGTTATATTCGTTTAACCCTTCTTTGCATGATGATGGAAATTTCAATCATAATATATAATCAACAAAAAAAGGTAATCAAAACCCTTTTACTGTATATTTGTTGTTGCTGGCAACTTTTTAAGCGACTATTGCGTACAACAAAACGCAGTTGTCAAAAAATAGCACTAGGATTTTTT
>NW_014569964.1:2651-3662 GCF_001313835.1 Polistes canadensis
TCCTTTAATCTAGAGCATTAATTACATCACCCTGATTTATTTTAAAATAAAAGAAAAAATCATGCAAAGAAGGGTTAAATCAAGATTAGCATAAATTATCGAGTTCATTCGAAGTATCGAAATGTCGTATGTATAAAGTAACCCCTTTTTTGGTATCATAAATCGATTAAATTCGAGCTTGTTCTCAATTCAGTGTCTCCAAGTCATTTATAACGGGTTGTCTTTATAAATACTTCCCAGGATTTTCACGTCAACGACAATTATTCTTCATTTATTCGTCAAATTTTCCCTACGTTATTCGGATTTCATTCTCTCATGGGGATTTTCTTCGTAAAGTCGAATAATTATGCTTTTTATTTAAGTCACTCAGTCATTCACAGTAATTCTTTCGAACCGGCATAGAGTCAGCACTCTTCTTGCGGTGGAATTCTCATTCGTCTCCCACTTCTCGTGCCTTGGGGGGGGCGAGGAGGAGGAGGAGGGAAGAGGGAGAGTAAATGAATCTAATTGCATCTGAAATTTAAATGCGGCCTTGCATTTGCATTTAATACTAACGTCTAACTAGCCGTGCAAACCCCCCGATAAAGCAAGATCCACCCCTAACTTTCCCTTACCTTTATCACGAAGCCCCCTCCCCCTCCCCCCTCCCACTCTTCGTCACCTCCTTTTTCACCTCCTCTTTTGGACACCTCGAGATATTACCCGTTCTTCCTTCTAAACACACCTTTCTTTCATATGCACTTTAACATTTTGATCTATCACCCTACGCGTCCTCCTTTTAAAACACGCCCCCATAGAATGTATTTTTTCCCTGACGTTTAAAATACACATTTTTACGAACGTTTTAACTTATTAATAATCAATATTCTTGTCCCAACAGTATATTAATATATATGAGTTTCAAAGGGAAAATTGAAGACAGTTAATAAATTTTGATGAACAAATTTATTTGATCTTGTTGAACGTTTCGTCCCTTACTGGGGACTTCCTCAGCAACTCGATCACCTAGTT
>NW_014569964.1:4422-5021 GCF_001313835.1 Polistes canadensis
ATAATATACAAGTTTTCTTCTAAAGATACGAAAATTGAATTAAACATTAATCCGGAAACGTCAATTAAAATCTGATTTAAATATTGTCTCTTTATAGTATTGATTTAATTGTTATATATATTTATATTTCAAGATAATTTTATTAAGTGAACTTGTCAGATGTTTTTAATACGAGAATAAATTCTTAAATATTGCAAGAAACATTGACAAGTTTTCTCTTTCTCTCTTTCTCTTTCTATTTCTATTCGTATCTGTCTCTCAGATTGCTGAGAGAATTTCAACAACGATATCTGACAATGTTCCGGTACGTTCTATCTATTCGAAGGTATTATATGGTACAAGGGGTGGACTCTTGGGAAACTGATAAGACTATGGGATTTGCACGATATTCTGATAAAGGACGTCTACTATGTCTTATCTTAAATTACGATAAATATATCATTGTTTAAAACATTAACTATGTCTCGATATAACATGAAAAAAAAAGATTTATAGAGAAATGAATAATAATTCTTGATATCTTGTTCTAAAGAATAAAAACTAAACGTGCAATTAAATTTAATCGTTTTAATCTAAAATTGTGCACAAATTATTCGTAC
>NW_014569964.1:5847-7243 GCF_001313835.1 Polistes canadensis
TGTTGAATTATCTTTTGTTTCTTTTTTGTTGTAAATCTAAAATATTAATACAATGTAAAAAAAAGGTTTTACGAATCAATTGTTAGAAATGTTAGGAATAAAGTGTGCAGTTGAAATTTTTACTTTTTGCATTCAATTGTAAAAATAAAAAGAAATAAAAAAATAAATAAATGTTATAATTATGCGATTGATAAGAATTGTTAAAGTTTTATGATACACTTTTATTCAAAACTACTCACTTAGCCATGCACGTGTTTAGAATAATTCTAATTTCTTTTCTCTCGCCTTGTAACTTGAACGGTGTTTCGGTTTCACGAGATTTTAAGATAGGATATCGCGTTACTCCTGCTCGCGTTAATGGAAGTCAACGTCCAAGTTGTATTATATTTCAACCTAACGAGATATTCGCTTACCAATTAATCTTCAACGCTGTATAAAAAGAAATAAAGTGATTTATTCAAATGTTAAATATCGAACAATTTCTAATTCTTTTTCTTCTTATTTTTTTTTTTTTAAACAATCATTCCCACAACCATCCAATTGAAATTCGAATGAAAATATAAAAATGATCTCTCACATATTTCCTGATAAATAATTCAATAGAAAGATCGATGCAAAACAACAAATTATTGTAATCATACTTAACCGAAATTTCAATAACAATTAAATCAACGAAATGGAAAAGAAAAAACAATTCCGAAAATATATTATTATTATATTATTTAAAGCGTAAATAATTCAACGATCGATTAACAAGAATATATATAAAATGAAAATCAACGAGAGACGTGTTCGATGTTTAACATAAATAAAATCAATTTTCATTGGGTGGGGTTCCGATTCCTAAAAGAGATATTTGAAATTCATGCGTTTATAGGTAAACCTTTTTATCGTCCATCTTTCTCAGAAAATCCATTCGTATCGATCATCCACTTTACATATATACATATACCGTGTGTATGTATTTACACATACACATATATAAACCGTACGGATATTACATTTGTAGTTTTTTTTTTTTCTCTTTTTTTGTTATTTTTTTTTCCAAACCGAGTGTACTCTCGAACAGGATCGACGCTAAAACGAATACCTTGTCGGCCGGTATTTTACGAATAATTTTCAAAAGTACCAACGTGTGTCGTTACTGTCATTTCTGTCAACAATAATCGCAACTACGGCACGTGTCTCTCTATTCCTGCTACACTTGCCATTGTATTCTCGACTATTTTACACGTACCGTCAGTATCAGGACGACTCGAATATAACCGGCAAAAGCTAAATAGAAGAAAAATAAACGAGGAAAATAGAAAACAAACAAAAGAACAGAGAAAGAGAGAAAGAGAAAGAGAAAGAGAAAGAGGAAGGGAGTCTATTTAGGTAACAAAAAAAAGGGTGG
>NW_014569964.1:7248-16747 GCF_001313835.1 Polistes canadensis
GAGAAGGGGGAGGGGGGAGTAGGGGGTAGTTGTTATTTTCCCATCTCGTACATCAAGTCGCTCGAAATATCTCTTACAAATATTTTCAATGGCTCGACTCACCCAATCCGTTTATTTGAAATGAAAGAAAGATGGCGAGTACGAGGAGGAGGAAGAGGAAGAGGAGGAGAAGGGGGAGGAGAGAAAATAAAGTAGGAATAGGGGAAAAAAGAGAAAATCGAGCGTAACGAGCCACAAAATGGCCTTTAAACATTCCTCTTTACCTGTCCATCCACACTTTTCGTTTATCCTCTTGAAGCTCCTTCATTTTTGTTCATTTTTTACTCGTTCCACCAGCAACTCTCCATTTCCTATCCCTCCCAACTTCATCTCTACTCTTTTTACCCATTGCTATTATCGAATAAACGAACCGGCCAACCAACCAACCAAGCGCTTTTATGCGCTTTATACTAAATTTATCCGTCCAACCAGTGTTGACACACATTCTCGCAAATTTTTAAAGATGAAATTTAACAGGGAACTTGGACATGAAAGAAGTAGAACTATGTTTGATTTAGTTGGACGTYTCRTCYYTTTATTKGGACTTCTTCAGCAACTAGAAATTTTATTTTATTATTATTTCTTATATTACGACATACATGAGGCTCGTACAATAAATTCTCGCAAATATTTTTCACCATTACCACCATTTTTTATCAGGATCTCGTTGGAAAATACAATCGAAACAAAACTGACCACCCCCTTCCTCCCTCGAAATTAATTTTTTAACGTTACATTTACTTCGACTCATTTCTATTTTGACATCTTAAAAAAAAAACGAGTGCTTGACTTTTCATACAGAAAAGAAATGAAAGAAAAAATTATTGATATCTTTTATTTCTTAACGCAATCGCATATTATTCTTTATAAAAAAAAACATTGACACACTTGAATTGTCGTTGAAATAAATCTTTGAATAATAATAACAAACCCGTCTATCGTTTAACTTTTAAGAAACAACTCAATTTTCCATTTGTCGTCCGAAAAAAAAAAAATCATTCATTATTATTTTAATCGATTCAACCAAGTCTCAATTATTTTCTTTATTCAATATTCATTCAAGACACTTTTACAATCACCGTTACATATAAGAATTCACCATTTGTTTCTTAAGAAAAGAAAAAAAAAAGTAGAAAAAAGAAAAAAAATCGTCTCGAAAGGGATATCGAATCGCGAAGCGAGGTAAAATAAATTTTTCATAAGGCCGTTCGTGACGAAGCTCATTCGATTCACCCCGTCCTCTGTTGTACTCGTTGTAGAAGAAGAAAAAAAAAGGAGAGGGTGGAGGTGGGAGGGGGGGGGTTAGGTCAGGTCGAGAAAGAGAGTCGGATTGTAAATGAAGTTACGTGAAATATTTGACGTTTCATCGATTTAATGCACATTCGTTGTAAGAGAGAGAGAGAGAGAGAGAGAGAGAGAGAGAGAGTAAGTAACTTTAACATTAGTTACACAATTGTAACGAGTAGTTGCGTTTGCTAATTTTTTCCCAACATTGCGTGACACTTTTTTTTACCATCACGCCTTAGACAATTTGTAGAAAATAATTGGAGAAAAAAAAATAAATAAAAATAAAAAGTTCCATTCGAGTTGAGTATTGTACATAAGTATTGTATTTGTAAAATACGAAATAAGATCTAAAACAAAAAAAATAGAAAATAAAAAATACAAATTGAGAGTGAGGTTGTTGAACGTGGACTTTTAATGACCAGGCATGTGTCGTTGTGTTCGTTCCTACCGACACAATCGGCGGTGAAAAATAATGAAAAGACAGAAATGAAGTGTTCGCACGTCCGCGCCAGTTCGAAGGGACCATTTGTTCGTCTATCTCGAATTTTAATTATCAGCCGTTCGCCATTAGGCCGATATTAATGACGCACACCTACACATACACATACATACATATATATATATATATAGTAAACCTAGCCCTAACTTCCTTCTTCGTCTTCGAAACCCTTCTCTCATTTCTCTCTTGTTTTCTCACTTACTCCAATTCAACCTTCTTTCTTTCTTCTTTGCACGTCTAACGATCGTTTGTTTAAGCCAGCCGGAAGTAACGCCGTCAGTTTCCTCTCTCTCTCTTTCTCTCTCTTTCATTCATTTTCTATATATTTCTTTCAACTATAAGCAAGAAAGAAGAATAGTCCCTTCCATCCACCCTTCGCGAACAATTTTCCATCTCTCTCTTTATCGATCGTTAAAATATAATATTTGCAATGAATTTACAGGATTATTTATACAACTATTTTAAATTCCAAACAATTTGCACAATTCAGTATTTTCTCTCGTCCAAAATTATAATTCTTGATGATAAAGGTTCATAGGGAAACTTGGACATGAAAAGAAGTAGAACTTAATTTAATTAAGTTGAACGTTTCGTCCCCTTTATTGGGACTTATTCAGCAACTTAATCTTTAAAGCTCAGCGTCTTTTTTATTTAATTCAACATACATTTCTCTTTATATTAATAATCAATATTCTTGTCCCAACAGTATATTAATATATATGAGTTTCAATGGGAAAATTGAAGACAGTTAATAAATTTTGATGAACAAATTTATTTGATCTTGTTGAACGTTTCGTCCCTTACTGGGGACTTCCTCAGCAACTACAAAATATTGTAATGTTTATATATCTTTTTAACAAGTCATAATTATAAAATAATATAAAGAAAAAAAAAAAGAAAAAAAATTTTGTAGTTGCTGAGGAAGTCCCCAGTAAGGGACGAAACGWTYAACAAGATCAAATAAATTTGTTCATCAAAATTTATTAACTGTCTTCAATTTTCCCTTTGAAACTCATATATATTTCTCTTTATGTTAATATTCCAAACACAATACATCTAAACTTAATTAAGTATTAGCTCGTTATAATTTGAAACCCTCAAAAACAGTTTTTATGTCCAAGTTCTCTGTGAACCTTAATCATCAAGAATTTGCACAATATTTCTTACTATTAAATTTCGTTCTATTATCTTCGATCGTGTTTACCGAGCCGAAAAAAAAATACAAAACAAATTCAATTCGCAAGGTTAAGAAAAAATTGTCCTCCTCGATCAAAAATCTTTTTAAATTCACGGAAGCGTCAACCTTAAAATTAATCTATCTCTCTCTCTCTCTCTCTCTCTTTCTCTTTTACTCTCCACCAATCTCATACCAGTATTAAAAGCTAAAAAGTAGCAGCTCTGGTTGTTTTGTTTTCTGCTGAAACTTCAGAAAGCTCACTGGGACGTTTTTCTCTCGCACCAGCTACCACACCCCCCCTTCACCCTACCACCCACTCTTCCTGCAAAAGCAAAGCATTATCTCATAGAAGTTCCTTCTGTTCCTTTTTTTTTTTTGGTTGTTGGTTCCTGTTGTTGTTGTTTAAAATTTCTTCTCTCTCTCTCTCTCTCTCTCCCGTAATTTTCTTTTTTCTCTTCAAACTCGTCCGTGACGATGCAGCTTTGTCGTAAGGTGGGTGGGAGTAAACGGGGGGGGGGTGTGGAAAAAAAGGAAGAAATAGAAAAAGGAAAAGCTCGAGTAAAATATGAAGAGAAAGAGAGATAAAGAAAAATTGTCTGTGTGTGTGGGTGTGTGTGTGTGTTTAAAAAAGAGAGAGATCCCATGGATGAAACAGGAAAATAAATACAGTTCGTGATATAATGGTTGTTATCCGTGTCTCATGCCGCACAATATTACAGTGCCCGATAGCATAGATATACCCTGCGAAAATGACAGTCATCCAACCATCCCTCTATCTATTTCTCTCTCTCTCTCTCTCTCTATCTCTCTCTCTTTTTTTCAACTCTATTCTCTCGTGTAGCCTCGAAACAACAGAGACGGCTTAAATTAAACGACGGTGTGCGCGTATGGGTAAGCGTGTTCCCTCACTCAAGCCTGGATTTTACCTTTGCTTCCAATTAATGCCATGCATTATTTCGAACACGCCACGTGTGTGGGCATCGGTTTTACGATTTACTCATATCGTAATATATGTATATGCATATGTACATATATGTATG
The DNA here is from genome assembly GCF_001313835.1 of Polistes canadensis. Taxonomy (NCBI): domain Eukaryota; kingdom Metazoa; phylum Arthropoda; class Insecta; order Hymenoptera; family Vespidae; genus Polistes; species Polistes canadensis. The sequence goes on from NW_014569964.1 coordinate 11,291, forward strand.
TATATATATATAATTATCTATTCAAATACATGCATGCATATGCGTATCATTCGTTGCACTTGTCGGCTAGTTTCTTTTGTTTGTTTGTTATTTTCATTCATTAAATCTCTCACATTAATTCTGTGTGTGTCTGTGTGTGTTTTTTTTCTTCTCTTTGTATTTTTTTCAGAACACAATCCTGCCAGAGGCCGTGCACTTTTGGGAGAGAGCACTTATGGTTCGAGAAACGAAGAATACCATCAGACTGAACAGGTTAGAAATCTGCATTTTGTTGATTCGAAATAACCTTTTTAACCAGGACCCATTAGTATTTCAAATAATTAGATTCAACGAGCCAGAGAGACAGAGTTAAAGAGAGAAAGAGAGGGAGAGAGAAAAAGTGACAAGAGAGAAACACAATATTGTAGAACGGGTACACGACATATGCATACTTGTTTTACATGCACGCCCGATGATGCACTCGCGTTTATTTGCATAGAGACTGAAATGCTAAGCTGAAAGGGTGTGAATATGTATATGTATTTGTGCTCAACGCATATACACGACTACTCTAATTCATCCTACACATTGCTGCAGGCTACCAACTTCTGTTCGCATTATGAAACGTATTTTCTCTATTTTCTTTTCTTTCAAATTTCCCGCTTGGTTCCCTGATAATAATGACTTTCTAATTTACACAACGATTTACTTTCTTTCCGTACATTATATTTCTATCGTTGTTAATATATATTCTTTTAAACAATGTTTTGTTTTTGTTTTTTATTTTATTCTATTGAAATATTTCATCTTGGGGGGATTGGGGGAAGGGTGGAGGAAATATTTCAGTAATCTAGTTAAAAATCATTCTTAAATTGTGCCAAAACATTTCTCTTTATATTTCTCTCTCTGTCTCTCTCTCTCTCTCTTTCTGTCTGTCTCCTTTTTATTTTACTTTCTTGGACGATTTTATTTGTTCTTTTTATCTTTCGAGATGAAAATATCGTCGCACAGATTCTCACCTTCCCTCCACGATTTCGTAGGGAAAGTTTTCAACGGCACTACGAGAGGGATGCGAAAATTAAAATGTATGTTAGGTTGGTGGGTGGTATATGTACGACTCGGATGAGAACGCAAATATTTGTGGTGCATTTTACGCTCTTTATTTTTTTTTTGTGTGGTTTTTTCTTTTTTTTTCTGTTCACCACTGCAGTTACCGCAACGTTCCCGCAGTTACGTACGTACGTACGTACATTCGTATATACTTGTACATATACATATACATATATACGTATCTACGTTGGTATTTACGTAGGTACGTAACTTAAATTAATACGAGCTTGCTCATACGTACATGACGACGACGACGACGACAACGACGACGACGACGTAGACGTCGTCTACGTCGTTGGCCAAACAGCGTACAACCCAATGTTACATACGCACGAGTATAATAATACCTCGGACACTTCCTACGTTTATTTGCGGTTACGTTGAAATCCTAGATAATTGCATTTCAACGACCATAGCTATAATCTATTACTCTAACATACCACATATTTGTTTTATTAATATCAATTAATTATTATCTGTCATCTCTCTTGCTTTTTTCTCCACCATATCACGTTCCTTTAATTTCCTTTATTACATTTCATTAATATTACATTATTAAATATATTCCTATTTATTATTAATAAATGAAAAGAAAACACACGTAATTAATAATTATGTCTCCGTTAGAGTCTTTTGTTCTCTTTTGTATTAATGCGACTAACTTCATGCTGTGGTAATTTCATATCGTTGTGCGCGCGCATCGTAAATACCGTGGCTAACTTCATGTTGTTAATTTCGCGGCCGCTGCGTGTCGCGCGCATCGTAAAAATTCACTCTCATTAAGGAGTTACATGGGTTTACAACGGGAAAAAGTAGCATATTTTCAACAATTTTTTTTTCTATATAAAAAATGGAATTCTTATTCAAACTTTTTATAGCATTTAAGATACGTATTTAAAGAAGATTTTCTAAAATTTTGGTTGAAAAATATTTTCAACTCAGCCATTGCGACGTCATTTCCGCTGACCCAACCGAAAAAAGTGTTTTCGCGTTGACAGCAGAACTTATAAACGGTGGGGATTTTTCTGTTGAAAAAAATAGGGTCTTTTAGTGAATACATAAAACTAGAAACTGGAAGAAGGAAAAAGAACAAAATGAAAATTTAGATTTTTGGCAACGTTTTTAGCAAGAACATTCAAATTTCGCTACAATTTTCACCACATTTTGGTTTCTTAAAATTCGATTTGATGAAAAAAAACGAAAATCCTTCGTCCAAGTCCTTGTCGATAGTATCACGAAGACGTGTAGCAAATTTCATCAATATCGGTTTAATAATTTCCGAAAAATCTTGTCAACCGACTTTAGAAAAAACGTTTTGAGAAAAACGCGTTTAAAGATTTGAGTACTTCACAAGGCTCTATCTTTTAAACTACTACTCCTATCGACTTCAAAATTGAATACAATATTCTAGATGAGTTGTAAAATTGAAAAATAAAATAAAAAAATTTTTTTGAAAGTCCCAAACCCATGTAACCCCTTAAACGCGCCAAAAAAAGTATAACCTCAAAAAGAAAGAAAGAAAATAAAAAAAGAGAGGGAGAGAAAGGTAAAAAGATAAAAAGAAAAATCATCATTTTCATTATCCAAAGTGAATGAAAATGATCGATTAGGGTTTAACTATAAATTCTTAGAGATTAGATAGAAACGTCTCTTTTTCTTCTTCTCGAGAATAATCCAGCGTAGATTATCCGTAGCAAGATGGGATAGCAAACTCGATCGAGGATAAAAGATTCTCTCTCTCTCTCTCTCTCTCTCTCTCTCTCTCTCTCTTGGTTTTTTCCCTTTCGTATTTACCCTTGCGGAACGGGATTACGAGGATGAAAATTACAGAGTAGTGAATCCTTCAACGGGCATTGACGTCGTCGTTCTCGTTCTCATTCTCGTTTTCGTTCTCGTTTTCGTTCTCGTTTTCGTTCTCGTTTTCGTTCTCGTTTTCGTTCTCGTCTCGTAATCGCAGTCGTCTCAACATCGGTCAGTGTAAACTCGATCGTTTCGAGTTGATAGAAGTGAACGAGCGTATTATCCAACTCGATGGGGGAGAAAATAATCGTGACAACTTTTTAATTCACAAGGGAACAGGAACGGGGAAAATTAGAAAATAGAAGAAAAAAAAAAGAAAAAAGGTTTGGTTAGAATTTTTCTCGTATTTTACGTTGAGAACTATTTAAATATTTGACTAATCGATTAAACATTGACTTAACTAATCGAAAACAAACATACAAATAAAATATATAGAAAATAATTGATTACGAATATTGTTACTGTTCAATTTATCAAGAAAATTGATGAATATCTTTTGACAAAATCTAATTGCATTGTCGTATCATTTAATTAAATATAAAAATGTAAATATCGATCAAATATCCCATTGATAATGACATTGTAAACCATATATAAAAGTCTAGTTAACACGTTCGTGGATGTGAATGCTATAGCATTGCAATTTTAAAGCCAATTATTTTGAATTTTATTTTATATAACCTTAACCCTTCTTTGCATGATGATGGAAATTTCAATCATAATATTTAGTCAACAAAAAAAGGTACTTAAAACCCTTGTACTGTATATTTGTTGTTGCTGGCAACTTCAAAAAAAAAAAAAAAAAACAAATCACGCAAAGAATGGTTAAGTTCTTGTAATTATTAATACCTGTAAAAATAATGACCAACTAATTCTTTAATATATTATAATAATCCCATTACCCCCTTATTAAATGTGTTTAATCAAATATTGAATATCACAATTAATTGAAAAATAAAATGACTCTCACTTATTATTCCTCGCAGAAAATGTTACCATCCGCAAACGTGTTGATTGTTTCATAAATAATCTAAATTTAAATCTACAAATATTCATTTCCAATATTTTTCACGAATATTTTCTAAAGGAAAAGACAATATGGGGAAAAAGAGGGTAGGAAAATGTGCGTTCCAATGTATGTCCATGTGTGTATGTATATTTGAAAAGAGTAGAGAGAAAGTATGTGTATATGTGTGTGTGTGTGGTTATACGTGTATACATCAATCTCTTGGCAAGTGAGGCTGCTATCGGTGCCAATAAAAATCCAAGCGAGAAACCGTCGGTAATCTTAACTCGTCAGCTGTCTTATTTCGATACTTCGCACGATGTATCAGCATCTATATATCAGTGAAGAAAATTTCACGTCAGGAACGATAATGTCTCGTGACTCCGTTCCTTCTATCCTCTCTCTCTCTCTCTCTCTCTCTCTCTCTCTTTATTTCTTTTTCTAGTTTTTTTTTTTTATCCTTTATTTTTCTTTTTATCATCCTTTTATTATCACAGTTTTCTCGAATTGAAGAGAAATATTTCTTTCTTCCTATCATCGACTACTACTCGTGAGAAATATATTACGAAAATAATATTACTTTTTCTTTTTTTCGTGTCCACTTGTCTTTATCATTGTATTGAAGAAAATACACCCACATACACATACACGTTCAATCGTAAAGAAAAGAAGTATCTCGAAAATAATTTTCTCTCGTACGATTGGTTAAAAATTTTCATTAATACGATTTCTACATATACGAGAATACATCTACCTACGTATCATTTATACTTATAATCATTTTCGATGGGGAAGAAGGGAAGGGTTTTGAAGGGTGGAAAAAACTCGTGGCGTTAAAAGCTACGAAAAGCAAGCAAAAGCAACTTCTGTGTGTATGTATGTATGTATATGTGTGTAATTCGAGATGAAAGGTAAAAAAGCTTATACACAAACATCATAGACTATTGACAGTGTGCGAATTGTAAATGATTAAAGATACAGGGTATGGTGGAATACGTGTTCGTCGTGTTTTTCAAAAATACGCTTTTTATACAGAGATGAAACGATCGTCACAGCAGTCTCTCTCTCTCTCTCTCTCTTTTTTCTTTTCTTTTTTTTTTTTTACGACGGAAACATCATACTACACATCCCCTAACGTAGTCGATAACACGTCATAGTCGTCGTTTCGAGCTCTTCAATGTTCGATGAGAGATTTTACACTTGACGTTCCTGTCGTTTTATCAAACGTTACACGACACTCTAAACTCTAATGTATTTCCTGTCGTTCGTAAATAACGATCGATCTTCAGAAGAAATCCTTAAAATGATGATAGAACGTTAAAGATAGAGATAGAGATAGATAGATAGAGAATAAGTGTGAAAAAGAAATATTGAAGCAACGATACAAATTTTCTCGGAAACGAATTTATCCATCTCTCAGCGAGTTTGGTTTATACAAAATTCAAAGACTTTTCTATCGGTACTTTCTTAACATCCTTCRATTTCCCACTAATGCAACATTTGCCAAACTTCCTCCGATCACTGATCGGTATTTTTTATCACAAACAAACAAAAACAAATAT
>NW_014569964.1:17432-20722 GCF_001313835.1 Polistes canadensis
ATTTCCCACTAATGCAACATTTGCCAAACTTCCTCCGATCACTGATCGGTATTTTTTATCACAAACAAACAAAAACAAATATYATATCGTTTGAAAGTAATGTAATTTTATTTCTGGATATATAAATGAATTCATTTAATAATTTGATTATATACTTTAAATAGATTTTATATTAAACTCAATAAATTGTGTGCATATTTTACAATACAAGAATTTAAATGATATTTAATAATGATATTAATTTAAGTAGTAATGTTTTTATTTTTTTATTATGATTATGTGAGATTTTTTAAAATATTAAAAATGATAAATTATCGTTGGAAAATGTGACATTATTATTAGTTTATGGTTAAGCTTATATATGAAGTGTAACGATGGGCCTTGGATAGGAAAATACGCAGGAAACGAGATCCCACAGAATTTAATACAATTATCTAACACACAGTGGTCGTATAAATTTACTCCCCGTTACAACGTAACGTGTTAATGACCGCTAATAATTACCTGAACCCGACAATGGGTTCTGCTAATCTGGTAAAGACTAACTTGGAATATATATTTTACAATTAGACAGAGAGACATTATGTTTATCATTAAGAATAAGAAAGATTATGATAATACGTATTTTTAATGATAACCTAATTTACGTTTCAATCTATTTTTGTGTTACATCGTGTAATAGTTTAAACTTTTTTTTAAATATTCCATTTTCAATATAATTCTTTTTATTCTACCTTGATTCTTACGTTCGTGTTAAGGGGTTACATGGGTTTACAACGGGAAAAAATAGCATATTTTCAACAATTTTTTTTTCTATATAAAAAATGAAATTCTTATTCAAACTTTTTATAGTATCTAAGATACATATTTAAAGAACATTTTCTGAATTTTGGCTTGAAAAATATTTTAAACTCAGCCATTGCGACGTCATTTCCGGTGACCCCATCGAAAAAAAGTGTTTTCGCGTTGACAGCAGAACTTATAAACGGTGGGGGTTTTTCTGTTGAAAAAAATAGGCTCTTTTAGTGAATACTTAAAACTAGAAACTGGACGAAGGAAAAAGAAAAAAATTAAAATTTGGATTTTTGGCAACGTTTTTAGCAAAAACATTCAAATTTCGCTAGAATTTGCACCACATTTTGGTTTCTTAAAATTCGATTTGATGAAAAAAAACGAAAATCCTTCGCCCAAGTCCTTGTCGATAGTATCACGAAGACGTGTAGCAAATTTCATGAAAATCGGTTAAATAGTTTTCGAGAAATCTTGACAACCGACTTTAGAAAAAGCGTTTTGAGAAAAACGCGTTTAAAGATTTGAGTGCTTCTCAAGGCTCTATCTTTAAAACTACTACTCCTATCGACTTCAAAATTCAATACAATATTCTAGATGAGTTATAGAATTTAAAAAGATCAAAAAAAAATTTTTTTGAAGGTCCCAAACCCATGTAACTCCTTAATTTGTATTAATAACGTGATATTTACAAGCTCGAACTTTTAAGCTCGTAACAAATAAATATACATATATATATATATTTTTATATATGTGTATGTGCATATATGTTCGAACGTATAAATTTGTCGTCTCGATTATAAATTCCCATAACGTTCGTGCAAAATAAAAAAGAAAGAAAGAGAGAAATAAAAAAAAAAAAAAAAGAAGAAAGTTATCGTACGAAAGAGGGGTCGCAAAGTTATTTGCATTACAAAAACGTTTTTGATTTAAGGAAGTAAAATAACAATTAACGCTTCAACCACACGCCTCGCGTGATTCGTTTGTCTACGCGGCTGCCGCCAGTCAGTCAGTGATGCCAATCGAAATTATATATGCGAGAACGAATAGAAGTTGGCACGTCAAGCTTGCATATTTATTTTAACGTAGATAAAGTGGCTGCTGTTGGTTGCTGCTGCTGTTGCTTTTGCTTGGTAACAAAAAAAAAGAAAAGAAAAGAAAAGAAAAAATTTGCAAACACTTTCGCGTATGACACATATTACCATACTACTACTATTACTATTTTTACAACGCGTGCACGAGAACTCGTAAAACAAAATCTTGCAAAAAAAACGCGTACGAGTTTTCTAATCTTAATCGACCCTTTTCTTTTCTTTTTCTTTTCTTTTTTTACTAAGAGAGAAAAAAAATCAGAGATAAATAAAAATTCATCAATAATCTCCGGGAGAGATCTCAGATATAAAAAAAAAATAAAATAAAAATGTATCAACTTTTTTTTCATCGATTAACATTAACTAACTTGTTAAACATTTCTGTTTTGTATTTTTCCATTTGTTTTTCTGCCTGTTCCTTTCTTTTTTATCTACCCTTGAAAATATCTATGAAAAATTGTCTTCCTTTTTATCAGAAATATTACAAATGATATATAAGATAAGAAGGTAAAAAAGAAAAAAAAAACATAACGCGTTGAACGTATTAACCCGTTTCGCGTGGTCTACTGAAAAAAAGAAAAGAAAAAAGAAAAAGAAAAAAAGGAAAAACCTCACAGTTAACTGCATGTTCACGTGCGTTGTAAATAAATAGTTTTATCCGGTAGTCCAATCATCCATCCCGATTGCATTCTCGAATTATCTACGTCGACATTAACGATTATTAACGATGCCCTTATTCAGTGAGAGATTCCAATTTATTTAACTTACGGGTGTATTCATGCTAGATCGCAATTTATTCTCTTTCTCATTTTTTCCATCTCATTCCCTCTCTTTCTTTCTTGTTCATTCTTCTGTTAACTATTCGAAGGACAGTCTCTTTCGTATGCAAGATTTTCTTGTCTACTCACAAATACGGTGAAGAAAAAAAAGAAACAAAGTTGAGTTGAAGGGAAAGATATGAAAAAAAAACAAAAAAAAGAAACCTGTTAAAAGAAAAAGAAGATGAAGATGAAGAAGAAGAAGAAATGTAGAAAAGGTATCAACGTGCGAGAAAAGAAAAGAAAAAAGGAGAAAGAGAGAAAGAGAAAGGACTCGTAGAAGCTGTGAGAATTACGAGGATCGTTTCGTTTTAATCCGTTCGCCGATTAATCACGCGAGGCAATTAGGAAACTCAGTGAGGGTTGCACGGATATGAGTGTAGCAGCATGTGTGCGCAAGTGTTCGACTAGAATTCAGCCCTGTTACTATACCATCCCCCGTTTCGAAGGTTGAAATTCACGATCGTTTGTCCATTTCGATGTTGGAAATTCTTATTAGAAATTTTTTACATACAATATTAATTTAATCGTACAATGTTTTCTATCAACATTTATATAAAATTTATTCTTATTTAATTTTATATATAATTAA
>NW_014569964.1:21341-24410 GCF_001313835.1 Polistes canadensis
ATATATATACGAAATTTGTTTATTATATCATACACTAAAAACAAAGATATCGAAACGTGTGTTGTACACGTGTGCACACGTGTTACACATATATCTACATTTTTCTTCCTACTATCACAATCCCAACTACACCTTTTTTCTCTATACCGATCGTTCTTCCTAAATAAAAAGAAATAAAAAAGGAAAAATCTAGGGAACAACGGAACAAAAGAGAAAGAAAAAAAGAAAACAACAGAAAGGGAGAGATACAAAAATTGTATTTTATCGTACCAATTGGGGAAACACGCGTTTCTATAAATTACTCGTCGTAAATGGTCGAAAGAAAATCTATCGTGCAACACACATTTTTCTCGACGAATAGAGAAAAAGATAAAGAAACATAGAGAGAAAAATTGTATGTGGTTTTGAAAGAAGAAACGGGGGGTAGCAGGAATATAAAGAGTGAATGGGGGGGGGGGATAAAAGTTTTCTACTTCTCGTACCACTACTACCACCACTACTACTATTACAAGATTCGTTCTAAAAAAAACAAATTCATACGGTTAGATACAATCGATTGATTTTCACGATAGTTTTTAGACAAGGAAGAACACAGACACACAGATTTTACGTAGGCTGCTAGTTTCACTATACAAGGTCGTTCATTCATTTAGGTGTTCATATGTGTGTACAATATAGTAAACTTGTGTGCCTATCTATACCGACACGTGGTAGCAAGCCGAGAAAACGATCGTCCCATGAACCACCTACCACCATACCACCACCACCACCACCACCACCACCACCACTGAACCGGCACAGCAGCGCATATATACGCTCGTGTAATTGAATTCACCTCGACGAGCCGCGAAACTGCCGCCACTTTAACTCGTCCTACGAGGTCGTCCAACGATCGTTTCGTTAACAATTTACAACCCGCTAAATACTCACCGGAATACGGCCTTTATCGGGGCTTTACAATTCAACTTGATTTTGTTACGAGTTTGTTCAAGTGTTTTCTCTCTCTCTATTTTTCTCTCTTTTTTCTACATTTCCCTCAAACCCTATCCCCCCACCTAATTGTTTTGTTTTTTTGAAGTTATTTTTGAAGTTATTTTTGAAGTTATTTTTGAAGTTATACTTCTTTTGATGTGCGTTTAGGAAAAAGTAATGAGAGTTAATTTTATGATGCGACCGAAAAATCGACACCACAAGAGTTGAAAAATGTATCTGAATGAAAGTATCCATAACAAACAAACATGGAACGTTATATAGATTGTTAAAAAAATGTTTGATTACGTTAAAGAAGTATAAATTCTTAAGTGCGTACATAAGTATACACATCAATTTTTGTATACAATTAAATATGTCTAAAAATTCTAAAAAAAAGTATCAATAACAAACAAACGTGAAACGTTATAAAGTATATAAGTTATTAAAAAAAAATTCGTATAACTTCGTATAATGTATGCTATACGAAGTTATTACGATATGTCTAAAAATTCTACAAAAAAGTATCAATAACAGACAAACGTGAAACGTTATAAAGTATATAAGTTATTAAAAAAAAATGTTTGATTACGTTAAAGAAGTATAAATTCTTAAGTGCGTACATRAGTATACACATCAATTTTTGTWTACAATTAAATATGTCTAAAAATTCTAMAAAAAAGTATCAATAACAAACAAACGTGAAACGTTATAAAGTATATAAGTTATTAAAAAAAAATATTTGATTACGTTAAAGAAGTATAAATTCTTACGTGTGTACACACATCAGTTTTTTTTTACAATGAAAACTGTTTAAAAATTCTAATCGAATATCGCAGTATACTGTAATAGTAATTATAGATTATTTATAGTGAATGTATATTTATCATGAAGAAAATGTGAGTATAAGTTAATGCTCGTTATTACGCACGACGAATCCCGTTTGATATTAACTTAATTATTTGAGCATCATCGATCGAAAATATCAATTATCAAAACCGCGTGTCCTCCAATTAATTCGAATAATCGAAGTTTCCAAGTAAATACCTCGTTTTCGATATCATCGAATATTCGTTCCACGATCGACCCAAATATGAAATTTTCTATGTTTTCACAGAAAGAGAGAGAAAGAGAGAGAAAGAGAGAGAGAGAGAGAGATGAATTGATCTTGTGTTTTTAGGTGTGAATTTTTGCTGATAAAACTTTTTCGTGTAAACTTCGACTTCTCTTTGATTTTTCTTGAACTTTCAATTCTCTTTACGTAACCAAATATTATCCACCGTTCTTAGGTTTCATCTTTTTTTTTTTCATTTTCTTATAAACAATCTCACACTGTCTTGAATTTTTCTTTTTCATTTTTTTCCATAAAATACTTTTTCACACGTTAAAACAACTTTAACGAAAATATTTCGAAAAGTTTATTCAACTAAGAAGCCTTAAGAAACGAACGAGGAATAACTAGAAATCAAAACGATTCTTGTCGTTTATTAAATTCATTCAATGAAATATTTTTCTTCCTTTTTCTTTTCCCTATTATTCCTTTTTATTTTTATTCGACGTAAATCCTTATTTTATTTTAACGAGAACCCTCTCGATATTCTTCAGAAAAATTATCGAATCTCCTATTTTTAAAAACGTGTTTAAGTGGAAATAACAATTTTTTCACTTTTTAATAAAGCAACGTACAATACAACGATCGTTTAATAAATTGTTTAACCAATTTGATATTTCAATTCTACGTTCAATCCTCATTTCTTGTCATCGCACTTTATTTTATAATTACAATTATTTGTTATTCGAGTCGATAGAAAAATAAAACCATTGATTATTCGTTTGTTAATAATTTCTAACAGTTACCGATATTAAAGGGTTACATGGGTTTACAACGGCAAAAAATAGCATATTTTCAACAATTTTTTTTTCTATATAAAAAATCGAATTCTTATTCAAACTTTTTATAGTATTTAAGATACATATTTAAAGAAGATTTTCTGAATTTTTGGTTGAAAAATATTTTAAACTCAGCCATTGCGACGTCATTTCCGGTGACCCAACCGAAAAAAGTGTTTTCGCGTTGACAGCAGAACTTATAAACGGTGG
>NW_014569964.1:24625-27006 GCF_001313835.1 Polistes canadensis
TGAAAAAAACGAAAATCCTTCGTCCAAGTCCTTGTCAATAGTATCACGAAGACGTGTAGCAAATTTCATGAAAATCGGTTAAATAGTTTTCGAGAAATCTTGACAACCGACTTTAGAAAAAGCGTTTTGAGAAAAACGCGTTTAAAGATTTGAGTGCTTCTCAAGGCTCTATCTTTAAAACTACTACTCCTATCGACTTCAAAATTGAATACAATATTCTAGATGAGTTATAGAATTTAAAAAAAAAAAAATAAAAAAAAAAATTTTGTTTGAAAGTCCCAAACCCATGTAACCCATTAACAGGAAATGTTGAACGCTAAATGTAAATGAAAGTTAAAAAGAAACGAAGTAAGAAAAAAAAAATAAAAAAAAGAAATGAAAAGAAGAGAGAGATAAGAACGAAAAATGCGGAACGACACTTGAAAAGATAGATCAGGATTTCCTTTGGGAAATTACTACAAACTCATAATCCCCCTACCATTCTTATATCCTTCATCACCTGCTCCTTCATCCTAAATACAAGACTTTTGTCTAATGTAAGATACGCTTGATGACGTTGCCAGTTTAAAACCGAGAATACCAAGATAAGCTCAGTAGACAGAAATGAATCTCTATGGTGGTAGTTTTGCTTTTACTTCATTCGTTGACTCAATAATTAATGAAGAAAATGTCTGTATAAACAAACAATAATAATCATATTGTAGAAATAATGTTTTCGATTAAATTTCTAATTCGTTGACCATATAGGAAAATCATTGATTTCATTAATTCGTATATTCGTGTTAAATTATTTATTTAATAACTCATTTCGACAAATTAAATTCATTTTTAATGTCGAATATATCAAAAATATTTATATGTATGTATACAAATATTAATTATCGTTTAATTAATCGTTATATATTCGTAAATGATCTCTCTCTCTCTCTGTAAAGTAATGAAAAATTAATTATATTTCATTATTTCAATCTCCAATTAAATTGTATTTTCATTTATTAAATACTTAAGTAAATTCTTTATATCATGTTTCATGTGATAAGTAGATAGAATACCAAAGACCAATTTCAAGACCCTGTAGGGTTGTAAGTTAACCGCAACGGTCATTGTTTTACATTAAAAAGTTATTACATAGTTATTCCCTTGATACATTTCTGAATTATTAGTCAAATCTTTTGGGACTTTCTATACTTAACAAACTTAATTTTACTATACTTATCATTATTATATATATTTTTATTAAACACAACCAATGTGTTATAGAAATTTTATTTGTGTATTTTTTTAGACATTTTAAACGAATCGTTGTCCTACAATTTTCTTTTATGCAAGTACTGAAAAATTTCGATTGAAACAATTGTCGTAGAAAAAGAATGTTGTTTAATAATTTATAACATAATACCAACTTAAATTTATTTTATTTTTCGTATATACGTTTGTCGGAATATTAAAGATAATTTATATTTATTCATATTATATTTTATTTTATATTATATTTTATTTTATATTATATTTTATTTATATTCAACTTAATTAAATTAAGTTCTATACTTCTTTTCATGTCAAAGTTCCCTATGAACCTATATCATCAAAAAATTATTATTTTGGACGAGAGAAAATACCGAATAAATTAAAGATAAAATTTTAGTAAATTTTTTTACAGACACGTATGAAACATTTAACGTTACCCCGATTTGTTAGATATGCTTCCTAGATGTTTTACGAAGTTGAACGAGTTCGAACAAATATCGACTGATGCACTGCCAGTTATATTACCCTCGAACAAAGATGAAACGATTTTGTATGCTGGCAGAATGCCGACTTATCGAGTAAACATTGGATTCTTGCCGTTTCTTTTCCCGAAACGAGTTTCACGTACGCTCCCTTTGCATTCTGATGCGTTCCAGTCTCATAGGAGATGGTACTAGTGATATTCGCTTGTTTATACTTCTAAACGAATATGATTCTTTCTTGTGTGTATCATAAAAGTATCAACAAAAAAAGAAATCTAAAAGTAAGAAACAGAAGATAAAAATTATTAGACAAATTTGTAATCAAAGATTAGATTGAGTTTCATTTAATTTCGGTTGAATTTAGGTTACCGATTTTATTTAATTTATATTCATGTTTTATGATATATTGTATCAATACCGTTTTTATGCACAATTTTCAGCATTGCATTTTCTGATATTTTCTGAACCTTAGCAGATCGATTTATAACTGTAATAAGTATTTTACGCGTAGTCAAAAGAGTGTACTTTAATTTAATATAAGTTTCATTAAAATTTATTTACTTTTAGTATAAAAAATATTTACTAAAACTTTTTAAAGAAATTGCAAAGATGCACAATTTACAGCATTGCATTCTCTGACATTTTCTAAAC
>NW_014569964.1:29508-31183 GCF_001313835.1 Polistes canadensis
CAAAGAAATTGCAAAGATGCACAATTTACAGCATCGCATTCTCTGATATTTTCTAAACATTTGCAAATTGATTTATAACTCGATATGGTATTCTACGCGTAGACAAAAGAGTGTACTTTATTTTAATATAAAAAGCATTAAAATCCGTTTGCTAAAAGTATAAAAAATATTTACCCGAACTTTTCAACGAAACTGCAAAGATGCAAAACTCACAGCATTGCATTCTCTGATATTGATGGTAATGACGATAACATATATATTACTTTTCGAATTATATAAAGCAATACTATTGAAATATTTATAATTTCAATTTAATGTACATAAAATATTCAACAAAATTCAGTACGCAATTATTAATAGATCACGATGATTTACTGCGAAATTATAAGAGGAAATAAAATTTGTTGTCTTTTTTGTTAATAATTTTTTGTAAATATTTCATATATATTTCAATTTAAAAAGATCGGAAAAAATTTTTCGGATAACTCGATACCGGAGAACGAAAAGCTTTCGTCCACATTCAGGAGAACGTGCTTTTTTTTTTTCTAACTACTTTCCGGAAAAAGAAGAAGAAGAAGAAGAAGAAGAAGAAGAAAAAAAAAAAGAAATACCCATAAGAATCGCATTACTTTCTACCGTCTGCTTTGACATCCTTTTCAGGAATGCAACGACGAAGGGAAAGCAGATTTAAAGACGCTTATGTATTCCCTAGCGCTTCTTATCGGCTACCATCCCTTCTCGAAAGGGAAAAGAGGAAAAAGGGGGGGTGGATGGGGGTGCAGGAGGAGGAGGAGGAGGAAGTGGGTGGAAACGTCGCGAGTAACGAAATCTATGCATCGAATCAATTTTGCAAGAACCTTTCGGAATCCTTCCGACTTTTGACATTCTACACCATTCTACACCATTCTAGAACGAAGCTACCTTCGAGTGCATGGTGGTGGACGACGTATGGATACGTTGCATTGGAATTGTAAAGAATGAAGGGAAACGAATGGATAAGGATGGTGTACACAGTTGGATCTTACCAACGAATCGAACAGAAATACGTTGCATTATTCAAAAAGCGTGTTACTTGGATAGATCGGACGTTTCTTATTCGTACGAATACACACGCGAACTCGGATAAATCGACGTTGAATATTTGTCAGTTGGATACACTTATACACTTATGCAAGCACGCATGCATGCACGTATGCACGCATGTAACCACGTACACGTGACAGTAAACAAATCGCATTAGGAAGAATATTAAAATGATTTTATTATTAATCTATCGTTCATTAATAATCATTCATTTTTATTATAACAACTTAAGTTATGTATTAGGATGAATAGTATTTTATATAATAACCTTGCATAAATCGGTCGTTCATATAAAGCACACACACACATATTAAAGTTATATATATATAATATTTTATTTTTATATATTGTATTATATAATATATATTTAATGCGTATTTGTTGCACCTCAAACAGCTATCGTTAGAGGGATTAATTAATAACATGGGAAGAAAGAGATTAGTGTCGACTGATAAGAAGAAAAGCACAGAGTATAAAATAAAGCACATGTGAAAAAGAGTAAAGAATATTTATTATAAATATTGATAAATAAACTGCTTAGAGTAAGTGAGAATAGTAGACTTTGATTATCGTTTTTTTAGGTTTTCAGATA
>NW_014569964.1:32570-33879 GCF_001313835.1 Polistes canadensis
ATATATATTATTATATAATATTATTCTAATATAAATATAAATTATTAATTAAATCTTCAGAAGAATGCTAGCTTACGCGTTAAAGTTCGTAAAATATAATATAATAAATGAAATATAAATAAAATCTTGAATAATAAATGAAATACAATTTGAGAAGAAAATTTGTGCAGAAAGTACTAAGGTTTACTTTCGAATGAAGCTTTTTTCGTTCAAGATGAACGACACAATACTAAAATGTAAAATAAGATTTGATTGTAAGAAAGAGAAAAAACAAAAGGGGAAAAAAGTGAGACTTTAGTTTATCTCCCTATCGATCACCTCTTATCGATATTTAATTCTTTCATTGGTAGAAATGTCTCTTTTTTGTGCACAACGACTACAAAGAATAAGAATAAGAAGAAGAAGAAGAGAAAGACGATCGGATCGTTTCGAGATAACGAAGAGGAACGAGCTAAGCTTACGGTTCAGGTTAAGGGAAAGAAAAGACAAAGAAGTGGAGGATATAAGGTGTGTGTGTGTGTGTGTGTGTGTGTGTGTGTGAAGGAGGAGGGTGAGTTAACTCTCTTTTACTCAACGAACATTGGAGTACCGAAATGAGAAGGATCCTAACAGGGAAGAAAATACTCGAGAGAAAAAAGGTGGGAAAGATAAAAACAAAAGGAAAGAACAGAAAAAAATATATCCGGAAGAAGAAATTGGACTCTTTCGAAAAAATATTTTCTTCTTCTTCTTTTTCTTCCATTGCTTCTCATATTTTTTAGCACGCAATTGCTCTCGTCATTAGTCCTAATTCTTTTATTTTCTTTTTAACATCCCTTTCGATTACATGACCCTTGAATTGCTAAAAACCCTTCTAACGAGCCGTAAGATCTTCTTTGCAATTATCTAACACAAAATTATGATTAAGAGAAGACAAATTAATTTTACACGCAATACAAATTCACGATAAACGATAAATATAAATTTTTAACTTTTAAATATAATAATAATTGTGTTAGTTGAATAATTGGTTTTAGATTAGTTTTTGTTATAAAGTTAAAATATAATGAGATAGAGAAATATTTTTTATCGGAAGCCCTCCAAACCCGAAAGGGACGGAGTATAAATAAATAAATAAATAAATAAATAAATAAAATATAATAATAATTGTAATTATATTATATATTATTTATTCTCTCACAATTTTACGTATCTTCCTGATATCTAATAAAATTACACTAAATATTAAAATACAAAATAGGAAAACATAAATTCTTATGAATGAAAATAATAAATCACACAGAGAGATATACGTAGACAACAAAAAATT
>NW_014569964.1:34114-40754 GCF_001313835.1 Polistes canadensis
TATATATAATCAGGTTTTTATTGCACAACTTACAAAGTTGTTTACAATGTCTTATCATTATATCACATATAATTATCTCACATTTTTGGCTTGCTCTTAACACACCCCTCGTCTACCTCTAATTATCACCACTCTTAAAATTATACTATCCAAAAATTGAATTTTTGTTTATATTATTTTACGAAAATTTCATTCAACCCATAAGACATTTAATTATCGAAGATAAAAAAGATTTCACATTTATTTTATTTTATACGAGAAACCAAGACAAAAATAACTGTATCCCCCCCTTTTCAACGCCATTTAAATCTGAGAGGTAAAAATATATGACGGTGTATTAAGAAAAGAAAAAAAAAAAAGAATAAAAAGGATAGAAAGAGAAAAGAAGATAGAAGAGTAAGGAGGGGTAGGAAAAAAGGGAGATTAAGTCCATAGGATCTCCTACGGGAGAAGAAGATTTGTCGTGGCGCAAAGCGTTCCCATAATTTCAAGGACAAGCTGTGTTCGCTCTGGAGGATTACCAAGGGTTCTTATAGTAGCACGTATGTTGCCTCTTCTTTACGTGTTACGGATACATGCTCATCTAACAATAAGAGTACCTTTCTCTCTCTCTCTCTCTCTCTCTCTCTCTCTCACTCTCTAATTCTTTCTCTTATCCGTTAGTCCCTCTCTTTCTATCTTTATTCTATTTTTCACCCACTCAGTATATTTCTTCTTTTTTATTCTCTTTATCTTTATGCCCTTTTTCTCTCAATACTTTGATATTTTTTTACTCAATCTTTCTTACTGTCTCCTTTGTTTTTTTTTTTTTTTCATCTCTCTCTCTCTCTCTCTCTCTTTTTCTTTTTTTTTTATTTATTATCCTTTTAATCTTTTCTATTTCTAATTCTCTCTCTCTTATTCTATTTGTATCTTTTACTCTTGTTTCTGTTCCCCCTTACCCCCTTTACCCCCTTAACCCCTTTCTCAATCTACTTTCAATTCGTTCGTCTCTCTCTCTGTCTTTCTCATAGTGATGATAAAAAAAAAAGAAAAGAAAAAAAAAGGAATAAAGGAAGAGCTTTCTGTTCCTCGTATGGGAATAGCAAGCAAGCAAACAAGCAAACAAGCAAGCGTGGATAGACAAACGTCCTGACTCGCGAATTGAAACGAAGTATTTCTCTCCCATTTTCCACACCGTAAAGGGAGGGGGGGGGCTGAACTGGGCGGGATGGTATGGGGGAGTGAACTGGGTGGGATTGTATGGGGTGGGTCTCTTCTCTTCAACTCGGTGTGTTCCATTTAATGAATCCCCAAAGGAAGTTTGTTTTTGTTTCGTATGAAAGCTATGTCCCATGAGAATAGAACACAGTAAAAAAAAGTTCTCGCTTCTGGTTTCTATTATATTTCAAATAGTAGAACAAAAAAAAGAAATAAAAAGAAAAGTAGAAATCTTGTGTGTGTGTGTATGTGTATGTGAGAGAGAGAGAGAGATAGTTTATTTGTGATTTGAATTAATGATGCAGGTAAAAGTTTGTACGACAATAATGTAATATTTATATTCATTTCTTGTATACGCATGCGTTAAAATAATTATCGTTAATAAATTTAATTATAACGAATAATATATATTTGATACTTTTGATATATTATATTAATTGTCATTTTTTTTCTTGTTTTGTTCTTTTTTTTTGCACTCCCGATTATAATAAATAGATCAAACAAAAGCTTCGATTTAATTTATATATTGTTCGAAGGAACGATGAAAAAGTTTTTCAATTATTATCCCTCAAGGTTTTATCGTTAATTAATCAACGACAAAATGTTACCCTTTTTATTTTATCGTTCTTTCTTTATAAGCTTTCAACGATAATAATAAAGTAATTCATTTATTAAAGAAAAAAAAAAATGAACAAGGAAAATATTCAATCCGAAATTTGTCATATTGAAAATATACGATTAATCGGTGCAATCTTTTCATTAATTAAAAAAATATATAAATTAGCGCATCCTCGAATTATTTAGAATACACGATGAATTGCAGAAATATTCGTATCACCCGGATTTTATTATATTAATTTGAAATAATTAATATTTGTTTTTCGATCGAAAACTTAAAAATTTCTTTTTACAGAGAAAATTATTTTAAAATTATTTCAATTTTTAAAATTAATATAAATTTGATCGCGTAGACAAACATTTTACTGCTACAAAGAAATCTTAATTTGACAGAAATAATAATAATAATTAATGACACAAGATATTATAATAAAAAATAAATATTTGCAAATCAAATAAACAACAACAAAATAATACGTTTATATTTGCATGTGTATTAATGATTAATAAATATATAATTCTTTTTATTATCTCTCTCTCTCTCTCTCTCTTTTTCTTTTCTCCTACATGAAAATATCTTTTTACGATCCTTGTTCTTCGAGACACGTATTACGTGAACAATATAGTAAGGCTCTCACGCAGAAAGCATGACACGAATGAGATCACAGAAAATAAAGGTTCAGTCCTAGAATGGCAAAGTACAATTCTAAGGATGACATAGATCGAAATGGTAAAAGAGAATAAAAGAAAAGACGAGAGAAAGAAAGAAAGAAAAAGAAGACAAAAAAGAAAAAAAGAAAGAAAGAAAAAAAGTAAAGTAAAGTAAAGTAAAGTAAAGTAAAGTAAAGTAAAGTAAAGATGAAACGGTGAGGAATTGAAGATCACATGAGAACGTTTGCATTATCGAGAAATATCCATTTAAATAATAACATTTCAACGATATAAATTCACGACAAATAATCATATCTCGGTATATTTCAATTTATAAGATTTTCCAACGAAATAAAAAATAAATAAATAATAATAATCTATAGTATATTATAAATGTAATATGAAAAATATTATTTTCCGTGAATATTAACCAGTTAAGTGTGTTAGACGACTATATCCGTCATGGAAGAATGGCAGAATTTTGTGTATTTGACGGCTATATCCGTCGTGCGTAAAATTTTCATACAATTTGATATTTAAATTTTAATTCTGGCCAAAACTAAATTATATTCGTAAATATTAAAGGGTTACATGGGTTTACACCGGGAAAAAATAGCATATTTTCAACAATTTTTTTTTCTATATAAAAAATGGAATTCTTATTCAAACTTTTTATAGTATTTAAGATACATATTTAAAGAAGATTTTCTGAATTTTTCGTTGAAAAATATTTTAAACTCAGCCATTGCGACGTCATTTCCGGTGACCCCACCGAAAAAAAGTGTTTTCGCGTTGACAGCAGAACTTATAAACTGTGGGGGTTTTTCTGTTGAAAAAATAGGGTCTTTTAGTGAATACTTAAAACTAGAAACTGGACGAAGGAAAAAGAAAAAAATTAAAATTTGGATTTTTGGCGACGTTTTTAGCAAGAACATTCAAATTTCGCTACAATTTTCACCACATTTTGTTTTCTTAAAATTCGATTTTATGAAAAAAACGAAAATCCTTCGTCCAAGTCCTTGTCAATAGTATCACGAAGACGTGTAGCAAATTTCATGAAAATCGGTTAAATAGTTTTCGAGAAATCTTGACAACCGACTTTAGAAAAAGCGTTTTGAGAAAAACGCGTTTAAAGATTTGAGTGCTGGTACAAGAGCCATTAAAGAGTGCAACTTCCCAGGGTTCTATCTTTAAAACTACTACTCTTATCGACTTCAAAATTGAATACAATATTTTAGATGAGTTGTAGAATTGAAAAAAAAAATGTTTTTGAAAGTTCCAAACCCATGTAACCCCTTAATATGTTTAGAATGTTTAGGGGTCAGGACGAAATAAAACAAACAAATGAAAATTATAAATAATTTCAGTTGGACACCAGATCTTTGATTATCCCGATTATTATCTTGACGTGTCATAACCAAAAAAAACAAAGTATATTAGATTCTCCATCTGCGCTGATGTCCGCGATGTCTAACCAAAGAAAAACAAAAAACAAAAATTTTGTTTGTTTGTTTGTTTGTTAAATATTTGATTCTTTTTTTAAGTTTTTCGTTAATTATGTGTAAATATAGGTTTACGTTGATCTATTGTTTAAATATTACTTATAAATTCATTGATTTTCTAAAATAAAGTCGTCTTTTTGACCGAATATTTCAACAGGGCCACTTACTCTGTGTTTGACGACTATATCCGTCATCGGTTGATTATCGCGACACACACTGGGGCGCACTTTGTAAAATGATCGACACAGTTAACCGGTTAAAGATATAATACACGTGAAATTTATATACGCATCTAAAAAACAAGAAAAACAAAATATTAAAACAATAAAGTAAGAGGGGATGAGGGAGGGAGGGGGGTATGAATAAATGGTTAACGCAAAAAAGATTTGGCAAATTAAAGAAGTGAAGTAGAACGATGCTTCAATTCCTCTTTTTATTTATGATCTATGGTATGGTATGGTATGTATATACGTGTGTATGGGTGTTTATTTCGTGGTTATGGTTGTGATAGTCCACGTGTTCGCTTTAACGATAACCGGAATATAAAAATTCACGATGCTCCGGTCCATTCGTATATAGAACCAGGGAGTACTCTAAAATCCATTACGAGAATATGCTCGACTCGTTCATTCGTAAATGCGCAAATGCGCAATAGCGCGCACCATTCTCGCGTCCATTCTCAGCTACTTGTTCAAACTTTTAATCGGATCCCTTCCGCCCCCGTACGCTCATTTTTTTTCTCTTCTTCTTCTTCTTCCTCCTCCTCCTTTACCCTTTTCTCTTTCTCTTTCTCTCCTGTTCCGTACATTTTTCATTTCATTTTGTTCCTTTTTCCCATGGAAACTCTCGGATTCGTCGTGTTCGCAAAACGATTCGCGAATTACGAACGTGAGGGGTAAAAAAAAAAGGGGGAAAAGAAAAAAATAAAAAGAAGAAGTAGTAATAATAAAAAGATGAACGGAAACGAGTATTTTACACGCACGAATCACCTTCGAATGATTTTTCTCCCTGATCACCGAAAAAGATGGAAAAACGAAATGAAATGAAAAGACAAGAAATAGTATGGGAAAAAGTATAAGAAAAAAAAAAAAAAAAACAAAAAAAAAGGGGGTAAAGAAAAGGGAAAGGAAGAAGAAGAGGTTGTTTCTACGAGCGTGCAGAACTAAAAACGTTTCGTGCGTTACGATCGTACGTTTTCTACACGATTTTCTCTTCTATCTCCCTCGAGGATACTTTCGATTAAACGGCGAGGAATGAATCCTTTAATCGAGATTCCATGGGGAATAGAAATTGAAGGAGAAACGAGAGAAACTTTACAGTATCTACTTTTCTTTTCTGTCTCTCTCTCTCTCACTCTCCTCTCTCTCTCTCTTTGTCTTTTTTTTTTCATTTTCTTCTTTACTCCAACTTTTTTATATTCCAAGTAGACGAACGAACGATGAAAACTAAATATGTAATAAAATGTAGTAAATTAGAAAAGCTTCCTCTTTTCTTTTTTTTTTTTTTTAAACCGAGGATTATAAATCCTATATATTACATAAAACATTTACGATCTTTCTCCGAGCGTTAACCTTTACTTTACTTTACTTTACGTTACATTACGTTACACGTTACATATTCAAACTAGGAACGAAAAATATTTGCCTCTGTATCGTGTAAAATACGAACGAGATACAAAACAAACAAAAAAAGATAGCTAAAATTATAAAATAAAATAGAAAAGTAATAAATAAGTAAATGAAAGAAATAATAGAAGAAACAAAATCTCGAGAAAAATGTCAATGATTATTTGGAAAAAGAATTTAGGAAACATAGAAAGTTAGGTTTGTTCCTTGTATGTATCTATATATCAATTTATCCGTTTCGTATCCTGTACTATCCTGTACTATCCTGTACTATCCTGTACTATCCTGTACTATCCTTCAGCATATGGCTTTCCTTTATCAACCTTGGCAGACCCAATAGGGATTATGGGAGACTGGATGGAATAGCAGAACGATACTGTATAAGATGGGATAGCATCTCCTGCAGGATTTCCGAAACTCTTCTCCTCTACCGATTCATAAATATCCCCTAGCCGTAATACCTTGCTGAAAAGACTTTCGCGACTACCAACTGCGATGATATTCCCTTCCTTCCTCCCTTTCTTCCCTTCCTTTCTTGCTTGCTTGCTTGCTTGCTTGCCTATCACTACCTACGACTCAACTCGTCCCTTTTCCTTTTCCACAACTTTGCGTGAATCGAAATCTCCTAAGAAACACGTTATCTTCTATGGTCCTGTCCAACCATAATGCCAAAGACAATTTGTTCTTCAAAAATAAACACAAAAAGAAAGTGTTGAAAAATATACGAAATTTCTTTCGAAGAATTCTATTCGAGTTTCTTCTTCTTCTATTTATTATTGTTTGTTTTTTTCGGCACGATTTGATCAATTTTATATATATATTATTTCAAAATTTGAATTTGTTTGATAAGTTTTATTACAGATCGTTTCACTTTTTTCGTTAAATAGGTTGACTCGTACTACTTGAATCTGAACTTCCTTTTTCTCAGGATTGCTATAAATAGTAGGACTTTATGATCAATTTTTAGGATCAAAAAATAATTCATTTATATTATTTACTTACTCTTAATTATATAATCAATTAGAAATAATATATAATAGTAAT
>NW_014569964.1:41104-46204 GCF_001313835.1 Polistes canadensis
TTTATATTATTTACTTACTCTTAATTATATAATCAATTATAAATAATATATAATAGTAATATCTTTTTTAAAAGCGAATTTTTCAATTTTCCTTGACTCGTACTACTTGAATCTAGAATTTTTCTATTGCTATTATTAAAGAACAAAACTTCATGATAAATATTACGATATATTAACTTACGTTCTTTCTACTTTGTAAATATAAATTATACCTAGGGTGTGATTTTAAAAAACCTTCTTCAAAATAATTTTCATTTCTTTTAACACAAATAATTGGCTAATCATTATTGTATCTCTTTCTTTTCTTTTTGTTTCGTATTTTAGTATTTATTTATTAAATATTACCATCTCTTGTGTTACGAATATTTTTATAAAGAACGAAACTTCACTTTTTGGAACGTAACGACAATGAAATCCACGTAAAATGATTTAATAATAATCGGAGGGTGAGTTTGTACCGCAGTTCTGTTGTACAATGAATAGAATAGCCTGCCTTGTCGTGACTTTCCTTGGACGAGAGTTTTTAACATCGAACAAGAATATACTACTCTCTCTCTCTCTCTCTCTCTCTTATTCTGTAAAGCAGTATTGTAGAAGAAAATTAATTATTCAACGACCTTTGTTAGCAATTTTTCTAGTTATTACTCATGGACGAAGTAAAAGACGCGTAACTACTGCTTATCAAAGGGAACTTGTTTCTACGAGAAAAGATTAAGTGGTATACTTTGAGTACTTCCTCGAGACATATTGTAATTAAATCTGAATCGTTTAGAAAATTTACTACCCTCGAAAATATTCCACGCTAAATATATATTCTACGAATGTCTTTTCGAAAAATGCACCAACCCCCCCGCCACATTATTGAACTTTAGTGATTAAGTTGCTAAAAAAGTCTCAATAAAAGAACGAAACGTCCAACTAATCAAAACGAAGTTCTAGTTCTTTTCAATGTCCAAATTCCCTAAGATACCTATTTATTAACCAGTTAACTGTGTCGATCATTTTGCAAAGTGCGCCCTAGTGTGTGTCGTCAAACACAGAGTAAGTGGCCCTGTTGAAATATTCGGTCAAAAAGACGACTTTATTTTAGAAAATGAATGAATTTATGAGTAATATTTAAACAATGGATCCAACGTAAAGCTATATTTACACATAATTAACGAAAAACTTAAAAAAAAAATCAAATATTTAACAAACAAACAAACAAACAAAATTTTTGTTTTGTTTTTCTTTGGTTAGACATCGCGGACATCATCGCAGATGGAGAATCTAATATACTTTGTTTTTTTGGTTATGTCACGTCAAGATTAAAATCGGGTTAATCAAAGATCTAGTGTCCAACTGAAATTATCTATAATTTTTATTTGTTTATTTCATTTCGTCCTGACCACTAAACATTCTAAACATATTAATAGTTACGAATATAATTTAATTTTCGCCAGAATTACAATTTAAATATCAAATTGTATGAAAATTTTACGCATGACGGAATATAGCCGTCAAACACACAAAATTCTGCCATTCTTCCATGACGGATATAGTCGTCAAACACACTTAACTGGTTAAGTTAAACGATGGAATAAATTACGTTTATTAGATTAACCACACGACACGTTTAACCCTATTATTCTTATTGTCTATCTAAAATGATATTTTCAAGTAGAATACAATCAGTATTTTAGAATAAAAATACTACTGGAATAAAAATCATTTAGAATGCAATAAGTTTTCCGTCTTAACCAGTTGACTGTGTCGATTATTTTCCAAAGTGCACCCTAGTGTGTGTCGCGATAATCAACCGATGACGGATATAGTCGTCAAACACAGAGTAAGTGGCCCTGTTGAAATATTCGGTCAAAAAGACGACTTAATTTTACAAAATGAATGAATTTATGAGTAATATTTAAACAATGGATCAACGTAAAGCTATATTTACACATAATTAACGAAAAACTTAAAAAAAAATCAAATATTTAACAAACAAACCAAATTTTTTTTTTGTTTTTCTTTGGTTAGACATCGCGGACATCATCGCAGATGGAGAATCTAATATACTTTGTTTTTTTGGTTATRACACGTCAAGATAATAATCGGGTTAATCAAAGATCTAGTGTCCAACTGAAATTATCTATAATTTTCATTTGTTTATTTCATTTCGTCCTGACCACTAAACATTCTAAACATATTAATAGTTACGAATATAATTTAGTTTTGGCCAGAATTTCTATTTAAATATCAAATTGTATGAAAATTTTACACAAACACACAAAATTCTGCCATTCTTCCATGACGGATATAGTCGTCGAACATACTTAACTGGTTAATAATCTTATTTTTAAACGAGAGAAACAACTAATTGAATTATTGAAAACTTTTCAACGCGCAAAACGACGATATAATACAATGAGACATTTCAAAACGTTCATTATACTAATTAATTTCTTTGTCGTAACTATTACATCACCAATTATTACCACTCACGTTATTGTTTTCCATGCCGATCGTGTCATCTCTCATTCGTTTGTCAAACACGGAACAAACATAACGTTTTAACTCAACGCTTAAATTTACATTTATTTTATTTTTTTATTTGATCTTTTCAATTTTCTTTCTTTTGCGCTTTTTTTTTTTTCTTGTCATAATATTTCTACTCGCATAGAGCGAAAAACGAATTAGGAAAACTGGGATTTGACGTAGTAGGAGGGGGATGGGTAGGCGGGAGGAGGGGGAGGGGGAGGGGTGGAAAAAAAATATCACGACGTTGTTCTAGCGATAAAAGCTGCTAGCTAGCTAGCTAGCCGGTATGATCCAAGCTTCGAAGTGAAGTACGAACCCACTATGTGCGAACGTTTACATAGAAACATGCACTCACACATAGACATACACATACACACATGCATACACAGATAGGACATAAATACGCGTAGGAGTTGCTTTAAAAACACCTTTTCATCGCATTGTACTCGGATATCTCGCCAGAGTCAGTCGACGACGCTGTTTTCAGTTTTCAATACCAACGTATTTCAATGCGTCATTCTATCTTCCTCTATTTCCTTTTTTTCTCCCCTTTTCTCCTTCTCTCTCTCACTCTTTCTCTTTCTCACACAATTCCAAGAGTTATATCTCTCGAAGAAGGAACGAGAGCTTATCCGGAAGGTAAATGCAAAACGTTTCTTTCGTCCGTGTGTTTTACGCCAAGAGAAGAATGCCATTATGTCGGCAAATAATTACGCCGAAATACGCAATTATATTCACGGATCAACCAACCAACCAATTCTACCCCCTCCCCCTGCCCCCTCTCATTCACCCTTTCCATCTAACTTCCCTTCTTTTTCAACTAACTTTCCAGTCCCCTTTCCCTCCACCCAACACCACCAGTTCATCCAATTTTCTTACCGATCCAACGTCACTTCCGTTCGAGAAAATGATAGAGAGAGAAAGAGAGAGAGAGAGAGAGAGAGAAGAACAAGGAAAGAGAAAAAAAAGGAAAGAAACGGGACCACCCTGCCTCCTGCCCCTCCCCCCGGCCCCTTGTGCCAAGGTAGAAAAGTGAAATGGCTTTCATAAAACGGAGATAATGATGTACGGCGTCTTAATTGACGTCATTACCAGCACGTCGTCGGATGACGAGAACGAAAGCCACCACCACCACCACTACCACCACCATCACAATCACCACCATTACCAAGCAACCACCCACCCACCAACACGAATTTAAAAATCTTCACGATGTTGTTTAACCGGGTCTACTGCTATTAACACCACACCACACCACACCACTCTACCACCACCACTACCACCACCATCACAATCACCACCATTACCAAGCAACCACCCACCCACCAACACGAATTTAAAAATCTTCACGATGTTGTTTAACCGGGTCTACTGCTATTAACACCACACCACACCACACCACTCTACCACCACCACTACCACCACCACCACCACCCACCCACTCTTAGAATATTTTACTTTAATAACTGCGAAAAGGATCTTCTTTTTTTTTTATTAATTTTTTTTCTTCTCGAAACAAAAGAGATTATAAACGAAAGAGAGATAGGGAAAATACGCGCGAAAGGTAAAAAGATTAAAAAGAAAATAAAAAAAAAAGAAAAAATGAAAAAAGAAGGATTCTCTTCCTCTTCCTCTTCTTTTCTATTCTGCAGCATCGTTTTCTTAAAGACGAAACTTTCTTTTCGAGGATTAACAGGGTAACCAACGTCGCTTACATATCTTCTTTCTATCCTATTCTTTGAGACCTCATTAAAGTAGATTAACCGACTTCTCGAATCGCTTTTCTTTGAATTTATACCCCCACCTCCACCCCCATCCCCACCCCACACCCCCATCTCTCATCCTTCATACTTTTCATTCACTAACAGCTTTGCATACGTACTCACAAGTACGTTCCATCTTTCCTCGGGCCCAAACCCCACCCAACACTCCCCAACCCTATCCCCATTCCCCACCCCCATTGCAAACTTTTATCCCCCGTCCCAATTTTACTCACCCGTTATGATACTACCTATCTACCTATCTACCACTTCTCGTACTCTTTTATATACATTTTTTCGCGTCATTATGCATTCCCCATAAGATATTTTTTTCAATCTCTTTTAATTCTGACGTCACGTCGTTTGTGTACTTTTAATTTCGAAATGGAAATATAAATCCAAATGCCGATGGGACGTATAATACTAGTTTTGTATTATCAAAGAAGAGAAAGACAAAAAAGGGGAAATGAAAAAAAAAAAAAAAGGAAATAAAAAATATGAAAGAAAATAAAATGAAATTTTTTCTTGCGAGTATCATTGACGGCGTTATATTTATTCCATAATTGCTCGACTTAAAAAGAAACTCGACAGAACTTAATTATTTGTTTAACGTTTTATCCAATTGCCAAGACTTTTATTTTCTTTTTGAAATGAAACTTCTTGTTGATAGGATACCCAACAATTTTTTTAAAAGCTTCCTTCTCTATATATTTAACCAATTAATTTTTTATATTTCCAACAGAATACTTCTTTTGATATTTTCTATATAAAGAAAATATCTTCCTTTTGTAACATTTATTACGTAGAAAATAAAAATATATAT
>NW_014569964.1:48324-50248 GCF_001313835.1 Polistes canadensis
ATTTTTCTATCGAACATATTAATCTACGTTTATTTAGTAGGAATAAAAATTGCGTTAGGATATGTTATAAAAAAGAAAAAAAAAATATATATATATATATATAGATAGATATAAAATCGTGCATTTCGTTCAATCCTCCAATTCGTATCTCCCTTTTCAAGTATACCTCGTAGAAAACGCGTTTATTCATAAATCTTTTTCGCAAAGAAGATGCGCTGCTATTCTGAAATGCTTAAGACGTCAAAAGTTTAGCGTTAGCGTTTTATCCATACGGATGTTATCGCACGGACGGCATTGTGGTATCAAAGAAAAATAGTCAAAGAAAATCTACCCATACAGAGAAGGATTTTTACTCTCAAAGGAAAAATATCAAGATTTTCTCTTTCATTCTTTCTTTCCCTTTCTTTCTTTCTTTCTTTTTTAAAAAAAAACCATGCGTCGTACTACCTTACTATCACCTACATAAACGTCATTCCGCGTCTTGCAAATTTATGTAAGCTGTAATATTTCACATATAAATATACATAGATGCCACATAGAAACAACCTTACTGTTTTTTTTTTTTTCGAGCTTTAACATTCCCTTGTGTTAATATCAGTACGCACACACGTATGCACACATACACACACGTGCGTAAATAAAAATGAAAAAAAAAGAAGATAAAAAGGCAGAAAGAGAGAGAGAGAGGAAGAAAAAAAGAACACGTTGAGGTAGATGTACGGGGTGGGAAACAAAAAACGAAAGGTGGAAATGAGGGTAGCATATTTCCAAGCTTATAGAAAAATAGTCGTCGTCGTAGTCGTCTGTGGAATGACGAGACTAAAACAAACTAAATGTGATGAGACGAGGAGTACTTTAACCAGGTCACGCATGAGCTTTTACTCGATTAAAGTACTAGTTAATTATTTTATTTCTCACCCTTCTTACACACACGATATATATATATACACCCGTACACACTTTAATCCTTTTTTTTTTTTTCCATTTCTTTTTGGTTATTCTTTTTATCCTTACATCTTTCTCTCTCTCTCTCTCTCTCTCTTTTTCTACTCTTATAGTTCGGAATATATATATATATATATCTATAGAAATTCATGCTATCTCGAATATAAATGCAACGTCACGTATCGTCGGAGCGTATCGTCGTCGATAAATTTCACATAGGAACCAGATAGTATACGATATTCCATCGTTTCTAAATCGTGCATCAGACACGATATGCGCGTGTCGTGTTACGCGAATCAGAAACATTTTTTTTTTATTATTTATTTATTTATTTATTTTTCTTTTTATTGTTGTTTAAATTTTCCAACTCGAAAGAATAGAAAAATTACTACTACCTGGATATATATACACGTATTACACGTACACTAATTGATTTTCACGTAACTCGCATAACGCAAATCGTAATAAATAATTCAGAAATCGGGAAAAAGGCCAATGCACAACGGGGTGGGGTGGGATGGGGGTGGGTCCACCGTGTGTTTGCTCGCGTATAAATTTCTCCCCTCGATTTACCTTCCAACATCACCCCCTATCTATCCTCCCCCCTCCTTCTTTCCACGTTTAACCTCTTTCGAAATCGCGTTCTCTTTTGTGAACGATTTATGGAGATTCGAATATAATCCTCTTTGGTATTCTGTCATTTGATACGAGTTATCGGTTCCTATTCCATTCGCGAATAATATCGAAAAATTCCTGATTTTATTGTTTTATAATAATATAAACTAATTATTTACGATGATATAGGTTCATAGGGAACTTGGACATGAAAAGAAGTAGAACTTAATTTAATTAAGTTGTTTCTTTTTTTTTGTTTTTTTTTCAATTAAGTTACAATTTTTTTGATCGGATTTTATCTATAAATTGTTTTATTAATATTTTATTGTACGTAAAGTGTACAATTTTTATTTTTAATTAAAAA
>NW_014569964.1:50518-53387 GCF_001313835.1 Polistes canadensis
AATTAAGTTGGACGTTTCGTCCCTTTTATTGGGACTTCTTCAGCAACTGGAAATTTTATTTTCTTATAAATTTCTTATTACGATACATGCGGTTTATACAATATAATTTTTTTTACATATTACCTTAATCTTTAAAGCTCAGCGTCTTTTTTATTTATTTCGACATACTTTTCTCTTTATAATATTCCAACACACAATACATCTAAACTTTGTTAATTTGATCGTTATTATTCAAAAAATGAAGTTCTACTTCTTTTCATGTCCAAGTTCCCTATGAACCTATATCATCAAAAATTATAATTTTGAACGAGAGAAAATACTGAACTAATTATTTACTTTTATCTCTTGTAGTTTTTTCTTTCTTTCTTTCTTTCTTTCTTTCTTTCCTTACCACCCTTGTCCACCCCATTTCTAATTCTGTTTTCATTAACACTTTAACGACAGCTCACACAACATGTGTGTGATGCGAAGGTTTTTGACCAGTATCACACTATTTTTAATTTTTGATTAAACTACGGTTGTGTGTGTACCATGTAAATTGTAATAATTTATATTGAAAAATATTACATTTTTGTTGTTTTTTTTGTTTTATGTTAATTTTTGTCGTGAATTTAATAAAGTTCTTTAAAATGAATTCTTCAAAAATACTGCCGGCCCCTGACGACGTTTGACTGCGTTGACGTGCGGTCATTAAAGTGTTAACACGGTTCATCATCTAATATAATAATCATAATGACTATGTTTTATTGAAAAAAAATTCTATTAAAGAATATTTTATATATATAGACAATTTTAATAATAAAATAAATGAAATTTAATAAAAAAAAAATATGATACCACCTATGGTCAATTAAATTATACTACAATATTGGAATTGAATTCGTGTTACGAGTATAAATAATAAAACATTTCGAAAACCTTTCGATATTTATTGTTCGTATTTTTATTGCACTCTTTGTTTTAATACTCCTAGATAACAATTGAATGAATTTGTAGTTTTAAGAAATGTCGATTCCAGGAAATCCACTTTTCTCGAACCCACATGCATAAGCAAAGGTCAGCAACTCCGAGAACTATCACAGTCCCCATTCTCTTCCCTTACCACATTTACATGCACACACACACACACGCACGCTAACAATTTATGCCACCCTTTTTATACCACAGTATTGGTGTTAACCGCTAAAACAGGGAGAGCTTTAGTCCAAGCTTCTCACTTGAACTGAAAGGTCGTAAATCTTCCACCGTCTCGTTACAGGGCAAATTAATAATACGCAATTTCTTGAATATTTTGTCGGTTACGAAGTAAAGGATTATTCTCTAACATCCTAGAAATACACTAACCTAAACTATGCATTTAATATTTGAACTAAACTAACTATGGAATTGCAGTTTTTACAACGTTTGTTTAAAAACTATAATGAATGATCGATTAAAATTTAATAAATGAACAAACAGAAACTAACAGTGATATATTAAACAATAACAAACAACTATTAATCCTAATCTCTTTTAATAATTATGGTTTCTATAATTGTCAGAGAGTAAACAAAAAAATTCATGAACTAATCTAAAAAACTAAATTGTTTGTTTTTTTAATATTCAATGAACAAAAATTTTGTATTATAAAAAAGAAAAAAGAAACAATTTTCAAACTAATCTTACTTTTTTGACTGTTAACTGAAATAAATTATTACTACTACTATTACTATATAAAACTACTAATTTTATTTTTTCTTTTCCACATTAAAATATGTGTCCCTTTTAGTAATAAAATGTATAGATGGTGTATTAAATGTAATAAAGTAACGAACTTTTCAATTATCTCTCTCGTACTTTGGTAGTTGCTGATGCGCCAAGAAATCAGGAAGAGATTTTAAATAATTCAGTAGTTCAAACATTAAGTAGTATAACAGGCAATTTGACGCAACATTGAAAAGTTCGAAAGGCGAGATTATCGGATGAATTTCGTTAGGTGCGAATAAAACAAAAGTAAAAAAGTTGGTAAAAAAAAAAAAAAGATATGAAGGGGAAAAATAAAAAGAGGAGGAGGGGGGAGGAGGAGGAGGAAGACATCCGTGAGAAGCTTTCCTTCAACGCGAATCTTCTCGGTAATGCAGAAAGCGTGTCACCAAGGACAAATCCAAAAAAAAGTAGTAACAGCAGCAGAATGCAGCAGCAGCATCGAGTCGATGTTGCTGCAAGCTTGAAGTAAGTGCAAGCTCGAGTGATAATGCTTTCGAAAAGCTCGCTTCTTCTGCTCTTTTAAGCTAACGACGAACTTCGAGGGAAGCTTTTCGAACACTTTTCAACCCACCCA
This sequence comes from Polistes canadensis, assembly GCF_001313835.1. Lineage (NCBI taxonomy): Eukaryota > Metazoa > Arthropoda > Insecta > Hymenoptera > Vespidae > Polistes > Polistes canadensis. The sequence continues at coordinate 52,839 of NW_014569964.1, forward strand.
CCAATCCACCTACCACCACCACCACTACCCACCACTTCCTAACTGAAGAATTTTTCTCCACGCTCGGGAAAGAACCACCTTTTCCTTTCCTTCGCGGATTACAAAGAAATTACGCTCGGTGAGTCGGATAAAAGCAGCTGAGCGATCCGGATTTTCAAGTTTTCAACGACAACGACAACGACAACGACGACGATGAGGTGCCATCGATATCGATATCGAACCTTTTTCGTGCTAGAACGAATTTCCTTCTTAAATCTTTAAAAAGAGATACCTAAAATATGGCTCTATATAGTATTATCACGTTTACTGTATACTACACGATGAATTTAACCAGTTAACTGTGTCGATCATTTTGCAAAGTGCGCCCTAGTGTGTGTCGCGATAATCAACCGATGACGGATATAGTCGTCRAACAYAGARTAAGTRGCGCTGTTGAAATATTCGGTCAAAAAGACGACTTTATTTTAGAAAATGAATGAATTTATAAGTAATATTTAAACAATGGATCAACGTAAACCTATATTTACACATAAGTAACGAAAAACTTAA
>NW_014569964.1:54388-56491 GCF_001313835.1 Polistes canadensis
TTTAATTTTCGCCAGAATTACAATTTAAATATCAAATTGTATGAAAATTTTACGCATGACGGATATAGCCGTCAAAACACAAAATTCTGCCATTCTTCCATGACGGATATAGTCGTCAAACACACTTAACTGGTTAATCAGTTATTTCTCTCGTCCAAAATTATAATTCTTAATGATAAGGGTTCATAGGGAACTTGGACATAAAAAAGAAGTAGAACTTAATTTAACTAAGTTGGACGTTTCGTCCCTTTATTGGGACTTATTCGGCAACTTAATCTTTACAGTTCAGGGTCTTTTTTCATTGGGTAGACATACATTTTTCTTTTTATTAATATTCAAAACACAAAACATTTAAACTTCGTTAAGTATTAGCGATACCATTAAGTATTAGTGATACCATATCATTAAGAATTATAATTTGTGACGAGAGAAATAACTGATTAACCCTTCTTTGCATGATTTTTTCTTTTTTTTTTAAATAAATCAGGGTGATGTAATTAATGCTCTAGATTAAAAGAAAAATATTTAAAAAAATCCTTGTTCTATTTTTTGACTACTGCGTTTTGTTGTACGCAATAATCGCTTAAAAAGTTGCTAGCAACAACAAATATACAGTAAAAGGTTTCGAGTAACTTTTTTTCTTGACTAAATATTATGATTGAAATTTCCATCATCATGCAAAGAAGGGTTAAATAAATGATATTATTTATATTCCCAAATATTAATAACAATTAATACTTTGATTACTTAATCAAAAATTCCTAAATCTTTCCTAGTATATATTCTTATGATTACATTTTTAATTTAAGTTAAATACAAGTCGTCCTCTATATTAAAATAATTACAAATCATATAATTGTATTTGATAGACACAATTATTTCTAATTTTAAGATAATCAATTCACGAATAACTTAAATTTGATGACACTTACTTTTAAATAATACAATAGATAGAAAAGCAGTCTCTTCTTTCGGTTGTTAAGGCCATTGAAGAAAGATAGTGCTTAAATTTCGTAAGATTTAAGAGTTCGATTTGGGTAAATGACGGGGACAGGGGTTGGTGCTGGAGGAGAAGAGGGGGACTGGATCGGAAGTCTTGGAATTGAGCGGCTTAGTTCATAGCAAGAAAACGTCCTCTGTAAATACTCGAGCGGTTTCCAGGCAATTTACCGTTTTCGTTTAGAGTATGTCCCCTCCCCCCTCCACCCCTTCTTCTTCTTCTTCAGCATCAAGCACCTTTTCTTTTCCTTTTCCTTCTCTCTCTTTCTCTCTCTCTCTCTCTTTCCCTTGACTTTTCTTTTGGTTCCTTCTATTCTACATGCATACGTAGATGAATACATACATACATACATATATACATACATAGACGAAAGAAATCTACGGAACATTACCCTCACGAACCGGTCTCAAAGAGAATATACGAGACGAGTAGCAACTGAAAGTAGAAAAAGGCCTCCTCTCTTCTCTCTTTTCACTCTCTCACTCTCACTCTCTTTCTTTCTGGCTATCTCATTCTATCACTTTCTATCGAGATAAATTCGCGTCGAGATAAAATCTTACAATTTCAAGGAGGAGTCTCTCTCGAGAAGTCGACGCGATATCGGCTTATCGAAGAAAATTACGTGAGTTTGTCTTCCGTTGAGAAGAAACCGAAAAAGGATCCCCCAAGTTTCTTAGAAATTCTTCCTTCCATCGAGCCTAGTAGTTACTACTAACCATCGTATAAAATTGTCTCGATAAAATGGGGATAAGATTTTAAGGGTGGAAACCTTTTCTTTCTTTCTTTCTCTGTCAGTCGATTCGTAGAATAACACTTGGCAAATCTTTTGCTAACCATTTAAACGTTTATTCGCTAAACGTTACTACACCATCGATAATTAATCTCTAAAGTATTTTCAAAATTAAAAGTAAAATATATTCGACGAATTCAATTAATTGTTATTTCTCACGTTTAAAAAATAAAATTAATAATAAATTATTAAAAAAGTTATTAAACATTAGTCTAGATAGAATCAGTATTTGATTACGTGTGATAAGATAAGGTGTTTAGGAAAAAATTGTATTGTAATATGTTAAGTATTATTGAAATGTATGACTCTGTAA
>NW_014569964.1:56985-59610 GCF_001313835.1 Polistes canadensis
TAATAAATTATTAAAAAAGTTATTAAACATTAGTCTAGATAGAATCAGTATTTGATTACGTGTGATAAGATAAGGTGTTTAGGAAAAAATTGTATAGGTAATATGTTAAGTATTATTGAAATGTATGACTCTGTAAGAAAGATATTATGTATATTTGACACGTGAACTGTAATGATCGATAATTAATCTCTAACGTATTTTCAAAATTAAAAGTAAAATATATTCGACGAATTCAATTAGCTATTATTAGTTATTAATAAATATTTTTTAGTTGCTGATGAAGTCCCAAGTAAGAAAGGACGGAGTTTAGATGTTTTGTTTTTCGAATATTAAAAATAAAAATAAAAATGTATGTCTACTTAAAGAAAAAAGACGCTGAACTTTAGAAATTATATTTCTGAAGAAGTCCCAATAAAAGAGACAACGTAACACTTTGCTGCTAGATATCGTGTATTGCAATATTTCATTGTGTATTTTTTTTCTTTCTTTTTCCTTTTTCTTTTTTTCTGATTATTTCGACAGGAAATATGTCACAAACTAAAGGCAATTAAAATTGAAAATAAATATAATTATAATTAGATAAATATTAATAATTATTTATAATATAATTAATAATTATATAATGAAATATTAATAAAACACAGTTTTGTTTGAGTGTTTAAATATAACGGATTAGGATATAACGAAGTTTAGATGTTTAGTTTTTTTGAAAAATTACAAAAATGTATGTCTGCTCAAATGTAAAAGATTCTGAACACGTTAGAGATTGATGTAATATTTAATATTCTTATAATGTATGTTTCTCATGCAATTCATAATAAAACAAATTTTCCAGTTGTTGAAGATATCCCAATAAAAAGACGAAACGTTCAATTTGATCAAAATAAATTCCTTTGCTTATACGATTTTGATATATTTGTTAAACAATACTACAAAGATAGTTTTCTTTTTTTTATCATGATCGTTGCTTCGGACAAACGTTGTTATTACGTCAAAGTTGGTTACTAATTTTATTTCAAGTGTTTTCCCGAGAGTTAATGAAACTTTTTCGATGTCACTTCTCTCTCTCTCTCTCTCTCTCTCTCTTTATTTCTTTCTTTCTCTCTGTGTTCAAAAGCTTCTCTCGATTCAGAAAGCGTAATAATTAAAAGTTTCTCCAGAAGGAACGAAATTTCACAAAGTACGACGAGGGAATTTAATAATCGTATCCTAATAGTCCGAACAAAATTAGATTTTTAATCGTATACGCTTTAAGAATTCTTCCCAAATCAAAGGTGGGAAGAGAAATCTCGCGTTGAAGTTCAAATTCGAAATCCCGTTTTTGTTTGTCCCCCCTCCCCCGCCCCCCGCTGATTTTTATTCGTCCCTTTTTGTTCTTTTTCCTTATTCGTGCGTAACTCTGAACTCTTACACCAATACCACCGAAACCGTCAACACTACTACTATTACTGTGTTGTACCACTACCAACGTACCAGCATCGATTTTAATTAAAGCAATTTACTTTACGATCTACTACTCCGGTATCCATTTTCCCTTCTAATTAAATTCCAAATGTGATGAACTTTTTACCCATTATATCTACCTATGACTTTTCTTATTTACTATTAAGTATGTATTATACCAGGTGAACCATTTAAAACAGGCCTGTACTTAAATAAATTCATTTGCTATATTATTTATAAATAAAATTTACTATCGCGTTGATAAAAAAAATAAAATAAATGTGTCCGACAAAATTCATTTTAAATTCTAGTCCTTGATGTAAAATGAAATTTTCAAAAAGGAATAATAAATAAAAATTTCAATAGTTCTCATTAAACGCGTGATCGAATAGTACGTTTGAAAATATATTATTCTATTTGAAAAAAAAAATGTGAAATGAACGTTCGTATGTACTCTACGAGAGTCCATTTAAAGAAAAATTATTAACACAGGATTACGTTAATTTCATTTCATCCGGAGCGTTCTTTTTTTTTTCTTCACAAACCGTGTATAATAATTATATTATTCAGGTGTATCGTTTGAAATGCTTCACCTTGTATATGGATATACTCCTTCATTAAAGTTTAACGTTTTTATATTAAAAAAAAAAATACAAGAAGTATTCCTCTAGCGTAATTTTAACGCAGTATAATATTTAAAATCATTTGAACTTTGCTGAATATATTCGAAATCATCTGGCTTTGCGCAAACAACGCGGATACGTTCTCTCTATTAATGAAAATATTTATGATGACGTAATCATAAAGCTTCAAGCGTAGCTCGTCGCAAATTGAAAATACATATCTGTGTCTCACAAATCGTGATTTTACTCGAACCCTGATACAAATCTCACTACATTCACTCATGTAGAGTGTCATACATAATGAAGTAATCGAATACGTCAAATATGTATCATATATCCAAATGCATTCGTTATTAATCAAATGATTGATTCAAATGCGAAGTACTTCGTTATTAGTTAATAACCTTAAAGATGATGAAATATTCGAAATGTATATTCGTAAAACATCGATCTATTCGATTGTCTAAGTTATACAATTAAATAGTACAATATAATTTCAATGAATTCATGAAAAATTAATATCATATACGAAATTATATAGGAAAGATATATAAAAAGA
>NW_014569964.1:62270-67921 GCF_001313835.1 Polistes canadensis
TTTTTTTATATATAATATATTTTGTATATATATATATAAACATTAAATTGATTGATTTATTTCTTAAATAGTATTTTAATATCTAATTGAAAATATAATTTTTGTATGAATTATTTGTTATTTATAATTCGTGTAAATTGTTTTCAATGAATATTACGAAGTAAAAAATGATCCGTAAAAATAAAAGTTAACAAGATCATCGAAACTATTTCACTAAGTACGAAAGAATTTATTTGACTGTCTCGATAATAATTATCGACTTTAGAGAACTCGAGAATCATTCCTAATACATAAACTTCGAAATTTCTCGGATAAGAAGCTTAATTAAAGTCTTAATTAAGAATCGGCTTTTTCTTTCTCGAACGCGAATGTCTCTAAGATCTATTCGAGAGTTCGTGAAAAAAAAAAAAAAAGCTAAAGAAAATGAAAGAAAAAAAGAAAGAAAGAAAGAAAGAAAGAGGAAGAGAAAAAAATGTAAAGGAAAGAGCAGTCTCTTTAATAAATTCTCAACGTGAAAGAACACGAGACAATACCAGAGAAAACTCGAGAACGGGACAATAAGATCAAAGAGGTAAAAATAGTAGCAGCAGCAGCAGCAGCAGCAAGCAACAGCACTTTCTTTTCTGAAAAACGTAGATCGAAAATCCGTAAATGTTTCTTCTTATCGCTTATCGTTCAACACGAATATATATATATATATATATATATTTTTCTCTTTCTAATATCTTACATTCCTCGTCACCCTCCTCCTCCTCCTCCTCCCCCTGCTCTTATTATTCTCACTCTTTATTGCTTTTCTCATTCTTTCAATTAAAACCCCAGTCATTTTATTTTTTACCAAAAGAAACTTAATTATTAATTGATCATTCGTGTGATTTATTTTTGTTTTTCTTTGTTTTAAATTATTATAATAAAATTTCGCAAGATTGTATATGTGTGTAATTGTGTATTATAATGTGTATCGTTTAATCACAAATGATTTCTTGAAAATAATTAATATTAATGATAATAAATTTGTCGTTTAATTGAATATCTAATTAAAAATGAATAATATATTAAATCAATATGATTTTAAATTGTTACAGGAAATGCGAGAGTAGTCAAGTTTTCGTGCAAGATCATCACACTCACTGCATAGATACTTGTCGTTCAACTACCATGTGCGGAGAGGTGGTCGTCCCAGAGGACCATCTTGACGTAAGTAATTACTCATTACCTTCGGAAGTAACGTTAATTAAGCCACTAATTTATGATCTTCTCGAAACGCGAATATAGATGCCTCTCATTACGATTTCAAACTAAATTCTACTGACTAATCAATCCCTATATTAACTACATTTAATATTATACGTCTAACTAATCGAATTATCATTTTCAAATATCGATCAATTGGAAATAATTAAAACAAATGGATAACCCACCAATAGATTAAAAATAAATAATATAATAATTCTTCACAAATAAAACACAATTATTTTATCAAAGATATATATGTGTGATAGTAACTCGAATAAAATATTTTACAAAGTTTTAGATTTCTATTTCTTTTTCTATTATTCGTTGATAATCCAAGAGTGTGAAATCTTTTATCACAAAGTCGTAAAAGTGTAAGCAACGTTAATTGGCATAAGAAAAATTAAAGACTCTCTCTCTCTCTCTCTCTCTCTTTTACATCTAAAAAGATTAACGAACTCTACGTAAAATTATTTACCCCATTTGAGTTATTTACTCGAGAGAATATGTTCTTTTAATTTAATTTAAATTTTAATAAATTTTCTTGAATTATCTCATACCTCTGTATACCGATAAAAATAAAATCAATTACAATATGTCGTTGATTAAATCAAAAAGTAATAATTATTCACGAGAATATGTATAGAATTACGTATAAAAAGAAAAAGAAAAAGAAACAAAAAATAGAAATATAATGAAATAATAAATATCATAGTAGTAAATATATTCACTAAAATTCATTATTATTGATGATAAAGGTTCATAGGGAACTTGGACATAAAAAAGAAGTAGAACTGAATTTAACTAAGTTGGACGTTTCGTCCTTTTATTGAGACTTATTCAGCAACTTAATCTTTAAACTTCAGCGTCTTTTTTTATTTAAGCAGACATACATTTCTCTTTATGTTAATATTCCAAACACAACACATCTAAACTTCGTTAATTTGATCGTTATTATTCAAAAACCTCAACAACAACAACAACAAATTATTATTGTTAATCCTAAATCCGTCTAAGTATAATAATATCTAATTAATATCGATGAAATATCTCCGATAACAAGGGATGTTTTTAGAAATGAATTATCGAGAAACCGATATCGACGATGAATATTTATTAACTGACTAACTCTCGATCGGCTTTCAAGCGGAAGGTGCGAATTTCCGCTTTGATACCTTGAATTTTGCTTTCGCAGGTGTGTAGAATTTGCAACGCTACGGGTCACAATTGTCAAGTGGCGGAAGGAAGTAAAGCCGGTCCCGGAATCGACGGTGCGGACTTTGTATTTTATGTGTCCGCCATGCAAACCGAGAGATGTCACAAGGGATTGACGGTTGCTTATGCTGCTCACTGTCAACAGGAAGCTGCATTGGATCGGTTAACTTGCATTTATCTATACATATATAAAATAAGTCGTCTATATGTGTGTCCCTGCCCCCGCCGACCCCTCCCCCCACCCCAAACGTGTATATAAGTATTTTACATTTATTATAAACGTGTGTGTGTATAAATATTTTTTGTTAGATAAAACACAACGATAAAATCCCAACACACCGTTTCCACGTTATCATAGTAAAAATAAATCTACGAACTATTGTTTTATATAAAAAAAAAAAAATGCAAATCTAGCTTAGAATGAATTTTTCCATGAATAATTATAACTACAAAACAATACCGATTACAAAACAACAATGTTTCTATATCATTTACATAAAACACGAATAAAAAAAAAGAGATAATATTTATTTAAAAAAAAAAAAAAAATAAAAAAGAAATAGAGAAAATTAAAATATTTATACGCGAATAATATATCTATCAAAAAAATATTTTTTTTTTTTATAATCACGATATAACTATTGCTTATACAATATATACTATATAATATAATACCCCCTAATGTTTTTAAACCTGACAAAAGAATATTCGTAAACAATGAATAAACGAAATACTCTCTCTCTTTTTTTTTTTGTACTTTCAACGATGTAACCTAACGTTGAATGAAATTTTGCCCTCGGATTTAATCACCGTCGCTTAAAACGAGCCCTACCCTCCCTCCGGGGTGTTACATAGAATCTAGCTAGGGAACGATTTGCTACGTTTGATAGATACGCCAAATTTAAATATTCGCTCCGATTTGCAAGGCAGATGCGAACGCGTATTGTCCACTATCTCGCGTTTCCAACCACCCCTCTAACCAACCCCTCGACTATCCTTTCCACCCCCACCCGACCCACACCCCCGCACCTTACACCTGTCTCTATCTTTTTGTCATTCTATCTCTCTCTCTCTCTCTAACTTTCTATTTTTTTATATATTTATATGTCCACACTCTCGCGTTTCCAACCCCCTTCGACCATCCTTTCCACCCCCACCCCCACCACGCACCTTACACCTGTCTCTATCTTTTTGTCATTGTATCTCTCTCTCTCTCTCTCTCTCTCTCTATCTTTCTATTTTTTTATATATGTATATGTCCACTATCTCGCGTTTCCAACCCCCCTCTAACCCCCACCACCCACCCCCGCACCTTACACCTGTCTCTATCTTTTTTTCATTGTATCTCTCTCTCTATCTCTCTCTTTCTTTCTAGTTTTCTATATATGTATATATGTCTATATCTTTTTTTTTTTGTTTTTCGCAAACCGTTCATATTTTTTCGATGATCGATTCGCGCATTCGAGTTATAATGTAACACCACTTTATTGAAATTGAATATTTTTCAATATAGACCACGTACGCTTCGCTACTCACTTTTATCTCCTTCCACTGATTTTCCTTCTCACTCTCTCTCTCTCTCTCTCTCTCTCTCTCTCTCTCTCTCTCTACTTCTTTATTCCTTTTTTTTTATCCTTTTTTCATCCTCGAACGTGCGAAATTCAAATTTTCCGACCACTTTCGAAAATTCTCTCATACTCGTTTTTCCACGAATATCCGAAAATTCGTTTAAACGATTTATATGTGTGTGTGGTAAACTATAATTCGTGTAAAAGTTTTAATATTAATTTGAAATTCGATACGTCCTATTTTGTTTTTTTTTCTTTTCGATTTATTATCACGAATTTATTCGCGATTTAATTTGACGAAACATTTTATATTGATTTGAACAATTGTTTCCGTTCTGATTATTTTCTTTCTTTTTTTTTTTATAATTTCACGAAATAATTCCATTTTCATTTTAGAACAAGCTTCACGTTTATCAATTCTGTTAGCAATGGTGCCAGACGTTGTTGCTTTGTCTGTTGGCACGTAAATGAAATATCACCATCGTGTGTGTGTGTGTGTGTGTTGTACTATATCTATGCATTTATTATACAAAAAAAAATATCTCACACTTAAATTAACAGTAAAACATTTAACGAAAAATGAATTTTATGAAAAGAATATTGATGCATAATTTTGTATACGAAATTAGAAATAATTTTTTTTGTATCGATTGAACGCACAAAATTGAATTTCAAAGTCGAATTATTTCAATCCACCCACGTAACACCACACCCACCGTTGTACTATAAATAAAATACAAAAATACAAGATTCAGTTGAAGAAAAAAAATTAACGCGACGGCCTTGAAACATTTCTCGAACGTTTATCCTACGTAGAAAATTATTTTTACCGCCGCGTGCTTTTTCTTCTCCCTTTTTTTTTTTTTTTTATCAAACAATTTGTCTGAGAATATTCTTGTTATAATTTTAATACCTCGTGAAATATATTCAATCGTTTTGTAATACCTTATATAAATAAATGTATGAACGCGTATTTACACGAGAGAATAAAGAAGGGAAGAGACAAAAAAAAAAAGAAACAGAAACAGAAAAAAAAATTAAATTTCTCGCTAACAGTAAAATGAAACGAACGAAGCAAATAATAAACATCGAAGTATTTCTTGTTTCACATAACGGGAATTTATTCGGCGACCAACTTAATTAACGTTTTCTCTTTTACCTCGATATTCCTTTATAAAGAAAAACCCCGTATCGATTATATACAGTGGAGAAACAAATTATTGAGGAATACGTTAGAGAATCGCGAGAAAATTTCAATTCGCGATTTATTCATTGAGAAGCTTTTACTCTTTAACAATATATATATATATATGTATCTACCTCCGGTTTAAAAGGACGCATAGAAATGAAAGAAGAATCGAACGTTCCACGTGATTTAATATTTCCAAAGCAATCTATCAAACTTCCGTGAATATTTCAAAAGCATTACGATTTCTTCCTTCGATCGATCGAAAGTGAATTGAATTCATCCGTCAGTGGCACGTGTCACGAATAATATATCGAATTCGACTCTTAAAACTTTTCTTTCTTTCTTTCTTTATTTTCTTTTATCTTTTTTTTTTTTTTTCTATTTTTCTATGATAAAACTACATATATTCGATTGTCTAGAAAGTAACTATTACAGATTTATTAAAC
>NW_014569964.1:68151-73414 GCF_001313835.1 Polistes canadensis
TATATATAAATATATTTTTTTGTTTAATTATGCTTCTAAAAATAAATATATTTGATTGTCTATAAAGTAACTATTACAGATTTATTAAACAAGTAATTAATATTCAGTATATATAAATATATTTTTTTTTGTTTAATTATGCTTCTAAAAATAAATATATTCTTCATATATATATATATTCGATTGTCTATAAAGTAACTATTACAGATTTATTAAACAAGTAATTAATATTCAGTATATATAAATATATATTTTGTTTTGTTTAATTATGCTTCTAAAAATAAATATATTCTTTCCCTTTTACGATCAGACAAATAAAAATTAAAAAAAATTAATATTTAAATGGGAATAAAATTTACAAATTACCATAAATGATCGAATACTCCGGGGAATAATTCAATTCACTTTTATGCATTATTCGTGACGTCCCATTGACCGACAATGTAAAAACACAATTATATTAATATATTTTTTCTTTTTCTTTTTAGACCAATCGCAGGACACGCAAATCTTTGCCCTGGTAGTATTAGTACGAAGCCTCAGGAACTGGAAACATTATTGAGCACCGTAAAACACGAAATTCTTCACGCTTTGGGTTTCTCCGTGAGTCTTTACGCCTTTTACAGGGATGAAAATGGCGAACCTAGAACACCGAGAAGAAGTGACACTGGAAAACCTCCGTTGAATGAAAAGTGAGTATTCTCAAAACAAAAGAAACGTCTCATATATTTTTTTTTAAACAAATTACCAATTGATCACAAATTATTGGATAAAATTTCATTATAAAATGTAAATATAAAATTAATTTCTATAACAATTGAAAACCTATAGAAACGGAGTAGGTGAGATGTGATCGAAAAATATTTAAGTCAAACATAAAAACCAATTTATTTTTTTTTTATCAAACTTTTATCTCTCTTGATAAAAGCTCAAAACTTTTTAACTTTATATAAATATAAATATGCTAAATATAAAATATATGAAATGTCAAAATATATGAGTGGAAGTGAAAGAGACGTAGACGACATCGTAGATTACTTTTACGTTTCTATCTCGTTCTTTTTTTTTTTTTTTGAGAAAGAAACAAGAAGCAACAACGTCGTCGGTGGCTACAGCGATCCATCATCCAACCCCGACGACATTCTTCCATCCCTCTTTTTCTCACCCTTTACTCCTGCGTTCTCTGGCACCATGTTCGTCTCGTGTAGTATCTGCCTTTAAAATTGGAAAATTCCAACTTTCCTCTCTCACTCTCTCTCTCTCTCTCTCTCTCTCTTTCACTCCCTTCCAGTCCACGAACCATAACGAACCGTTCCGACGTGGAACGCGTTCCTACCCTCCTCCTACTTTCTGCCATTTCTTTTTCCTTTTTTATATTCTTTTTTTTTTTTGTTTCATTCTCTTTCTCTCTTTCACGTTTTTTTCACTCTACTCTCATATTTGTGTGTCCTTTCTTCCTTTCTTCCTTCCTTCCTTCCTATTTTACATATCTGTCGCTCTTAAAAATTCAACCCCTTTATTCCTGACATCTATACGCTTCTAATATTCACCATCAACACTTTGAATATTTTCCAATTTTTTGTTGTGAAAATTCTATTTTTCGTGGTTTATTTTTTTTTTGTCTTGTATTTTTATTATTCACATATGTTACACATTTCAAATTCAATCCTTTATTCCGATAATCTCAACACTTCTAATGTTTTCCGTTAACACGTTAAAGGATTATAAAAATATGTTTTTAATGTCTCGCGTAATTATGAACATTTATATTACATTTTTTTTTTTTTAGTTCTATATATTCTATCTCATTATTTACATTCGTTGCATTTACAAATACAATTCATTTTATTTCACTTAATGTTTATGCACTTTTAATATTATTTTCATCTCAACACCTTTAAAGATCGTACAAATATTTTCGAATTTTTCTCTAACAATAACACAAATTCATCTTTCATTATGATCTACGCGATATTTATTTTTAATTAAACCACGTTGGATATATATTCTCAAGAAAAAATAATAATTATAAAAACGAGCACGTGTGTTAATACTACGAGGAAAATGAAATTAATCGTCTATTGTTCTTCGATATCGAAAGAAAATTATTATCCAAGTAAATATTTATATATCCGATTGATTTTTTTACTATTTTTCCTACATCCTACCATTTCTCATATGATTCTGATACAAAAAAAGAGAAAAAATAAAGTATCTTTTGAATTAATATTATATTTTACAAAAAATTAATCTGAGAAATTATAAAATTTTTCGAAAAACAACACACGTCAAGTCGTATTATTAAATTAAACGTTTATGTTCGTACGATCATTAAAATAATTTTAATTTCACTTACTGTGCATGCATACGTACATGCACACGTGCACACGTGCACACGTTTTCTCACTCTGCCTGATTATAAAAACCTAATCTTCCCAATTTCCACGTTGTAAGAATAGAAATAGGAATAATATAAGAATGACAGGAATTCAATTACTAATAATTAAAGATGTATTCTTTAATCCTGTTACAATAAGATCAGGTGCTTGATTCATGTTAAGATTTTAAGCTGTTCTTCCTTCGGTCTTTCTCATATTACACTTGGATGGTTTTTAAATTACAATTACATATCCTATCTCTCGCTAATTTTCGGAATTATTTCGGTACGACAAATCTTGTGCATTTAAATTTTACGTTTCATGATTTTCTATCGATACGTAATAATAAATTCAATTACAATCCCTTGTGTGCATGATTTAATTCCAAGTAAAGGGTTGAACAAATTCTCTACATCTCTGTTATTCTTTCAATTATTACATAACAATATAATATTAATAATAATTTATATATTAATTATAATAATAAATATTAATTATAACAATTAATATATAATAAATATTTCGCATTATAAATTTTACCAAATTCTTGATGCAACACAACGTAACATTGTCAGTATAATTTTTTAATTTATCAAGAGAATGATTTGTTTATAAAAAAAAAACAAAACAAATTTTTGGCACCGGATCGATATTGTTCCATTATTTCGTAAACGTCCCAAGATATAAACGAACAAGATAGATAGATAGATAGATAGATAGATAGATAGAAAAGAGTATATAGTCAAACGTAATAATGTTTTTCACCTCGTGTTCGTACTCCGTGAAATGACCATTCACGGATACATCCGTCATGTCGAAATATGAAAAGCGATGGCTGGCTTGCTGTCGAAAACAGCTTTCTACTACCGTGCTGTATCAATCATTTTCTACGAAAAATAAAAAAGAGAAAGAAAGAAAGAAAGAAATAAATAAATAAATAAAGAAAGAAAGAGAGAGAAACCATGAAGAATACTGCGTTTAAATTACTCTCTACAAAAATCTCCAGAGATTTTTAATCGACTTTCGAAACGGTAGCACTGTATTCCTGTCATGTACTCTATGATACCTATTATCAATTTTTCAATTATTTTTTCTCGTAATAATTTTACGATTACACAATTCATTGAAAAATTAGCCTAAAACGATTCCAAACTAAAATTATTCAAAATTTAATTATCAATATTCTTGTACAAAAAATCTATTAATATATAAGTCTCAAAGGGAATTATAGACGGTTAATAAATCTGATGAACAATTTATTTTGAACTAGTTGTCTTTTTTAGTTGTCAATAAAACTTAACATATTACAATACAATTTGATCCTAAAACACCATAAGCGAAATGTATCATATAACAAATAACAATACAGTTAATTATAGGACAGACACGAACAATCTAAACAACATCTATAATGAAATTTTAAAATTCAATTATCATAACAGGACACACAGATAAAGGACATCATAATACGGAAGATACTTAGATTATTAAACACTAGTCTAGATAGAATCAGTATATGATTACGTGTGATAAGATAAAGTGTTTTAGGATCAAATTGTATTGTAATATGTTAAGTTTTATTGAAATGTATGACTCTGTAAAAAAGATAATATGTATTGACACGTGAACTAAATGATCAAGGTACAAAATTAGAATTTATTGTAATGTTTTATATTTATTAACAAGTCATAATAAAAATTTGTTAGTTGCTGATGAAGTCCCCAGTAAGGGACGATACGTACAACTAGTTCAAAATAAATTGTTCATCAGATTTATTAACCGTCTATAATTCCCTTTGCGACTTATATATTAATTATTCGAAATATTCAAAAATAATTTTCATTGTGATAAATCGTACAAACATATCTATTTTATTTAACCTGTTAACCTGTTTACCATTCGTATTATATATACGTCATGAACGATTAACAAAATTAAAAATGATTTTACTATTTTTATAATCTATAAAATCTCTCGTCCTCGTCGTAAAAAAAAAGTATCTCTCCAAAAATTCCGAAAATATATTCCAATCTTTTATTATTCCATCCAACTCGTTTTATTTTTATTTAAATTTCAAGATAGATATCGTAGGTGGTTAAAAAAAAAAAAAAAAAAAAAAGGGGGGAAAAAGAAAAAAAGGAAACAAATAAATTTTTAATTAATTCTATAACGAGAAGCGCGCAGACAAAGCTGATCTTTTCTCTCTTTCTCTTTCTCTTTCTCTTTCACTTGCGTGAAACGACCTTAATTAACGAACGCGATTAATGAGGAAAATAAAAAAGAAAAAGGAAAAAATAATACGATGACTAGGATGAGAAAGAAGCAGAATCAGAAGCAAAAGCAGAAGAAGAAGAAGAAGAGGGGGAGGAGGAGGGGGAAGGGGGGAAAGAGGAGAGAAAGAGGAAGTAATAATTTACCGCATATGCGCAGATTGCAAACGCATCAGTGGAGCGAGAGCACGATCAAGACCGTAACGAGGCCATATTGGCAAGTGCATGGTGGTTACGTCGAGAGGTCGATGCAAATGATCGTAACGCCACGAGTTCGTGCTGAAGTTCAAGCACACTTCGATTGCCCGGACTTGGAGGGTGCAGAACTCGAAGATCAGGGAGAGGATGGGACGGCCTTGACGCATTGGGAAAAGCGAGTCTTCGAGGTTACTAATTTTCCCCTATTTCCGATAATCCATTCAATTATTTTCATCGTCATCAATTTCGAAATTTATATCTCATATTTTTTAGTAATTTTTTTACATTTACAATTTTTTATTCGCAATATTAATTTATAATTTAGTAAAAGGCATTTTAATATTTACACGCATTTGCATCATTTGTTTAAGATAATAATTATTTACAAATTGCRACGCGTTGTTATCGTTAAATTTT
>NW_014569964.1:75276-78235 GCF_001313835.1 Polistes canadensis
ACCCCCCACCCCAATGAAAATAGCCGAAATAATCAAACGTTTTCAATGTTAACCATTGAAATTTTATCTCCCGTAAGATTGTGAATTCATTCTTTACACACACACACACGCACACAGATTCCTTCCACCCCGCTCATACTTTTTCTTCTTTTATATTTCAACTTTAACAAAAAAAAAGCTTATTTCGTTAAAAGCATCATCGCGTTTTCTTCTAACCTTCTAGCTTTTCAATCCATAAAAAACTAGATTATCGTGCACTTTAATACACGACTATAATAGTTACTCTAATAAAATCACTGCTACCGAGATCCGTGATCTTTCCATTTACTGATTTACAGATATAAATATATTTTCCTACATTTCTTATGTTTTCTTTTTCTTTTCTCAACTTTTCCCTCCCCCATACTTTTCTTTATCCGTCCTATGTTTTTTAACGAGAGATTAATTTTATAAAAATCGTCTAATATATTTTATGTAAAATTAGATGATCAATATATTTAGAATTTTATTAGCAAAAATAATTAAACATACGACACTTAACCCTTCCTTGCATGATTTTTTCTTTTTTTTTTTTTTAAATATATAAATCAGGGTGATGTAATTATTAATGCTCTAGATCAGGGCTTCTTAAACTTTTGTCATTCACGACCCCATTTATGATTGCGAGTTTCTTGACGACCCCATACAAATATTACTGCTGTCGGTGGAGATAGCTCAAAACCTTCAACAAATGCACGTGTCTAGACGCTGCAAGTCCACTCTATTCCGCCAACTCTAGTGATGTTATAAAATGGTATATATAAATATTTGACATTAAAATCTCTCGCGACCCCAGAATTTTGCTAGGCGACCCCGTTTGGGTCGCGACCCATAGTTTAAGAAGCCCTGCTCTGGATTAAAGGAAAAATATTTCAAAAAATCCTAGTGCTATTTTTTGACAACTGCGTTTCGTTGTACGCAATAGTCGTTTAAAAAGTTGCCAGCAACAACAAATATACAGTACAAGGGTTTTGAGTACCTTTTTTTCTTGACTAAATATTATGATTGAAATTTCCATCATCATGCAAAGAAGGGTTAATTTTCAATTTTCTTTTATTCATTTTCTTTTTTTCTCTTTCTCTCTGTCTGTCTCTCTCGTGGGATATCGGAAAATAACGGCAGAGGGCAAAAGTGAGTAATAGAAATTCTTCGAGATAAAAACGAGAAAAGAAGAAACGTAGCTTTTAGAAAATGTATTAAATCGTACCGAGAGATATCTCGTTACGGTTTAACACCATTTATTACTTTTCTAAGAATGTTATTCTTTATTTCCAGTGGGAAATCGATTCATCCATTCTGCAATAAAGTGAAACAAGATCCATTACAAACCGAGTGTACGGATGATCGAAGTTCCGTAGCTTTGTGCAATTTGGTGAAGCATCCTCAACCTTTACCGAAAAAATATCAAGTAAATATTATTTCAGATTATTTAATTATCCTATTTCTTTTATTAATTCTTTTAAATAAATAATTATATATATTAATAAACACGCTACGTGTATTTGTTGTATCTAAAAAGAAGCTTTTGTATGAACGACCCTTATATGGGTTCTCTAATGAAAAAAGAAAAAGAATTAATTTAGAATTGTTAAAAAATAATTTAATAGTTAATATAATATTATTATTTTATATAAATATATATATATATAAAAATAATTTAATAGTTAAATAATTTAAATAGTTGTAATTAATTGAGAATTGTTTAAAAATATTCTAATAAAACTAAACGTGCCAATAATTTCTTGATCCACTATACATATATCTATTCTTACATATTATTTAATTAATATATATAATTGAAGATATTTTAACGAGTATTTTTTATTTTCAATAGAATTTCGATTTGATCCCACACGTACCATACGGTGAAGAACAATATTATGGTGGCTCGGTATCTTTGGCAGACTATTGTCCATATATACAAGAATTTACATGGCGAGCTCGAAACATCGTTGTCAGGGGTTCTCATTGTCTTTATGAAGACAACAATCCACGTAAGTGTAAAAAAAAAAAAAAAGTATAAAATAATTATCACACAGAAATCGAATAAAAATTTCGAATAAAAAAAGATTCTACAAAAAATGTTAAAATTTTTAATAAATGAAAATGTACTTAACGATGACCATGGAATATATTTCAACGTTAGATCCGGAAAAAAATTTTGCTTTGGAAAAATATGGATCCCATTCGAGATGTTTCGATCACACCAATCAAATGTGGGAAGAAAGAACTTGCAGACAAGCACGTCAGTGGCAACATTGGGGTTCCGGTTGTTACCAATACAAATGCGAGACTGGTCGTCTGCATATTATGGTCTGTGAATATTATCCTAATGAGCAATTATCTTAAGTCATTAATAATCTCGAACTGTTGAAGACACTGATAGGATCTGTTATTGCATAATGGATAACTTACTTTAGAATTATCTATTAAATGTCATATATTTAATTGTAGGTGGCAAATTATACCTATACTTGTTATCATGCCGGTCAAGAAATAGCAATCAGAATTATTCAAAATGGTTGGCTGCACAAGGGAGCTTTGATATGTCCACGCTGTAAAGATATCTGTCAAGTAAGATTTATCTATCATATTATTTTACCTCTTCAATTATAATGGAATATAATTATTTTAATTACTATTGTTACGTATTATTCCATATCTTATTATTTTCTCGCTTATATTATTATCATTATTACAAAGATTATTATCATATCTATTACTATTATTATTATATATTATTATTAACTTTAATTGTCACATCATTGTCATTATTATATTTGCTTATTCGAAAAGTTCCTGCTAATTTTTATAATTATATATATATATTTATAATTATTAATTAATATGATAGAATTTTATATTCTTAAATATTCTATTATATTTTATTTATTTTATAATATTGTACACTGATGATGAT
>NW_014569964.1:79140-86021 GCF_001313835.1 Polistes canadensis
ACATACAAACTATCTTATAAATTCCCCAAGTTAATCCTATCTTTTAAAACAAAATTCATATAATGTCCTAAGTATTAAAAAACTTGATAAATGATRAATAACTAATTTATCTGTTTCAGGCTGAATTATATAATTATATGTATATATATATTTTTATAATTATATATTTTTATAATTATATAATAGTATATTATATATTTATATATAGTATATAATTATATAATATAGTGTCCTAAGTAATATTGATCAATCTTTTAATTTGTTTCAGGCTGAATTAAAAGCTCGAGGTGACTGGTGTAAGCCTGGCGATGAACATCCACCTGCAACTTATTATCACAGAGACAATCTTGATTGTTCATCGGCAGGAAGTTATGGTCTAAACTTAACAGTGACTCTCCTAATCGTTTATTTATCATTCGTCGTTAGATGATATGACGTTGTCGAATTTAGTAAGATTTTTTTACAACCATCTGACTTGATAAAACGGCAACGCATTTACGATAATACATCATCGTAATTGCGTTATACGTTTAAAAATCACTATGTTCTATAAAATATACATATAAATACATAAACGCGCGCGCGAACAGAATATTAAACAATTGTACACCATTTTTAACCTCGTCGCATTTTCTAAACCACACACGAAACACAAATTTTCATCTACAATTATATGAGAAAGAAAAAAAAAAAAAAAAAACAAGAAAAAAAATACATTCTTCATAATTATTCATTTTTTAGCTCTCGAGTATTACGGGTAATAAAAAAAAACACACAAGAAAAAATACTTTTCAGTCCGATAATATTTTGATGCATTAATTATTCTTTAAAAAAAAAAAAATAAAATAAAAAAATCCTTACAATTTTTCTTTCGCGAAGAGAGCGAAAAATTTTATCAATTCGTTTAAATCGATATTATTGTTGCTAATTTTATTTTCCAATGGATCATCATTAAAAATCCTATAGCATTATTTTTATGCGAAAAATATATAAATATATAAATATACATATATATATATATATATAAATACCATTATTATTAAAAAATTGGATATATCTTGAAAAAAAAATATTAAACAACAGAAACGCGAATGATTATTCGTAACGATAGGAGCGTCACAAAATAAAATTAACATTCAATACTTCGTAAATTAACACATTCCCGTTAAATCTTTAAATAACGAAGTTAAATTCATACACACTCACACATGTCTGTATAATAATCTTCGTTGTACAATGATTTTATTCATTTTTACGCTTAACATTTAAACTTGTAAGTGAGAAAAACAATGAGTCATATCGAAGTGTTTTTTAAAAAAAGACATGTAGAAGGTTTAAGGATGATGATCATGATGATAATGATGATGATGATGATGATGATAAAACGATAGGAAAAAAAGTGACGTGTGTCCAACGTTCTTACGTATTTATGTATTATACCTACACACATATATACATAAATATGTTCGACAAATTTAATGGGAGTCACACAGGGTCGATGGTTCGACAATATTTAATTAAAAAAATCGACATCCAAATGAACATCTCTAAGCGAGTTAATACGATAAGCTGTAAATAATTTTACGAAAATAAACAAGATAAAAAAAAGGTATTGAATAAAATAAAACAAATATAAATACATATAACAGAAGATAAATTTTTATGCGTATAAAAAAAAAAAAAAAAAAAAAGAGATACGAAAGCTTGTGTATTAAAAACGAAAAAAAAAAAAAACGAAAAAGAAAAAAAAAAAAAAAAAAACCAAGAAAAAAGAAAGAATGGTGATGAAAGAGAAAAGAAAATAACGAGACGTAATTAATTATCATAAATGTATTAAAAACCATGATGTTTCAATTTCGTTTTTATTCTAAACACGTAGAGACTATAATAATATTAATAATAATAATAATAATATTAATATTAATAGTAATAGTTATAATAATCGATCTTAGAAGATCGTGTGTACGTATTCTAATCGCTTCGATAAAATCACACATTTGTGTTTTGCCATTTTAAATGCAAATCTTAGCATCGAAGCCATCTTCTTTCGATACACATTCCAAATAAAAAACAAAAAAAAAAAGAATAAAACAAACAAAAAACAAACAAAAACATTGAAATAGAAAAAAAGGTATGAATTATAGTTTAATTAATTACGATTAAATAAATTAATCGGAAATAGTAAATGAATTTTATACAACACAACCGAATGACAGATGTTAAGGATAGTCGAAGAAACGTCGAATTATCTTGTATAGATAAAAAAAGACATTTTTAATCTATACTTTTGTACAGATACTATTAATGTTTAAATAAGTAGTTTACTGTATTAAATAATTCAAAGCGTTTAATATTGCGAATGTAAGAAGAACGTCTATATGCTCCAAGTGTATGCGAGTACGTTTGTGTATCCGTATGCGTGTGTGTGTGTGTATGCATGTGCGGGGGCGTAAAAAAAACATATGTTTCTAATCTTTTGAACGTACTATTGTGAGATCGTATCTTAATTTCGGCCATCGTGATGTATACAATTTTTATTCGATACATGAAAAAATAAAGAGGAAATAAAAATAAAATCTATGAGTTTGACATATATCATAATAATAATAATAGTAATAATTAATATCGGTCCGATTTTGAACAAAAAAAATTGTCGCGTGTTCTAAATTAATGTTTCGAAATTTTCTAATCCACTTTTACACAAATATTCAATTCAATACATTTTATTATTACAATGAATCACATTCTAATATAAATAATTTTTGAAACAAACACGACTGGGTAATTTTAAATAATAAATAAATAAATAAATAAATAAATGAAAGAATAAAAGAGAAACAAGATTGCGAATGTTTTCAATGATTCTAATTAATTATCATCATTCCAAGTATGCAGGGTAATCATTGTCATCGTCGATTACTTCGGATTACAAATTCGATTAGCGACAGCTCGTATTAATTATATAAATATACATGTATAAAAAACATATATATGTGTGTGTGTTATATGAACATACGAAGTTCACGTCCTATCGATAATCTCCGTCTCTTTGAGTACTATGTGCCATCCCTGTAAGAAAGTAAATTATTATTAAAAATCCTGTAACGATAAGTAACGGGGACCGAACTTGTTTCTTTTCGTTGTTATAAATATGAAATGTTGTATGTACGTTTATCTGTTGATGATAAATTATCAAAAATCGTCTAATAATTATATGACCTATTAAACAAGAAAAAAAAAGAACAAGAAAGAGGATAATAAATGTACAGGAAAAGAATAATGAATTTAATTACGCCAGCAAATCTATTAAACCGTTTCCGTAGATTATTTTTAAGACGATTTTTTGCAAAACAAGAAAACAAGAAAAATTACATGAAAAAAAAAAAAAAAGATAAAGTTAAATTATGAGATAAAAATTGAGATGGTTGTGAGTGTTGTTGCATTTTTCTCGATAATTCTATCTTCTTATACGAAGATCGTCCGGATATCTTTTTATCTATTTCACAAGTTAAAAAAAAAAAAAAAGAAAATAAGGATTGTATATATACGTAAAAAAACAGTTAATTTTTCTACTGTCGGTAGAATTTTATTCAAAAAGAATTATATTTTTGCTTACACGCGTGAGTGTATTGTAATTGAAAGATATTCAATTTTGTCCTTAAAATGAAACAAACGAATTTCATATCAGAAAAAATTTCACCACAGCGGAAAATTTAACTGTATCTACGATATTCCGGACGTAAAAATGAATTTCTTAGAACGTAAGAGCGATGTCATTTGAAAACAAAATACAATAAAAAAGAAAGGTACTCGTTAAATGCTATTGGATTGTCGTATTCTTTTTGTTCTTCTTGCAAATTTTCGCCAATGAGAAAAATGTATAAACGGAATTGTAAACGCAATCTCTCTGATTCCTCTGATTATTCTGTTTTTATGACACGATAAAGATGTATACAAGATAATAAACGTTTAAATCTTTAGAATGTTCTTGTTTGTCAATTATAAATCTCCATATTTGAATATTGTCCATGTAAAAATAATTAACATTTAAATGAAATCAATTTTAGTTTATATACAAAAATGAAAAATTCATTTTTAAAATAATGGAATATTAATATGATTCAATAATACCTATATTTGTTTATTCATTTTGCAAACCTACAATGCAATCTAATAAACAAAAATTCCAATTAAAAATTTGCCTTAAAAGAATTATAAAACAAAATCATCCAATGCGATATGTTGAGCTTAAGCCATTCATTTTTATGATCATAATCTTTACCAAATGTTAAAATATAATAATACAGGACTCATTCCAAATATCAGTTTTATACACGAGCTGATTGTTTTAAAAAACCAAACTATACAGAAGTACCTAGAAGCTCAAAAATCTCCTTTTTTATCAACTCAGATTTATCTTAGTTACTACCTGAACCACCAGTAAGGTACTTAACGCAATAACGATACAATACTATCAAAGAATACAGTATCCATAAAGTTTAATTTAATTTAAAGATCACTTATATCTTTTTACTTCAAGTAAAGGAAATCTTAACGCATGATTTTCAAATAAATTACAAAAATGTGCACTGTTCCGCAGTGCATTATCTAAAATTTTGTGCCTAATTGATTGTTGATTACACACACACAACTTGGTGTATTTTAAGATATAATATTATTCATAGATTTTAACTACCATTAAAACACAAATTGCAAACAATTGAATAGAATCTTGCCAATATCAATGACCCTAAAACAAAAATTAATTTTATATATAACAATATATAACTTATATATAATTTTTATTCATTTATTTTCATATCATAAATAATAGTATTACAGATCTTGAGATACTATTGTAGAAATTGTTGTAAATATCCATTGATAAAATGGTATTTTACAATATTAAATCTTAGAGCTTGAAAAGACAGTACCTTCTGTAACAAAAAACTAGATGAAAAGGGCATGTGTGGAAAAATGAAATTCGGTATGCAATCCGCAACCAAAACTTTTCAATTTAAATTATTTCATGAATAATGAAATTTAAAGAGAAAATAATTTAAATGACCAAAAAGTTGACATTTAAAAATACCGAATTCTCGATGCATTAAAAAATGTGTTTTTTTTATATTTAAACACAAGTTAATATGAAAAAATGCATATCTYTGATGCATGCTTTTTTCAATATACAAATATATGAATAGAAAAATGTTTCAATTTCATATAAAATTATTAATCCATTAATACAATTACAAATACACATAGGAAATTATTCAAGACACATTATGAAAAACTTAAATAATTATGAATATATCACAATATTTAAAAATTAATAAACACCGTTTTCAAAATAAAAAAATAAACAATATTGCACCTTGCGTCGTATTACAAAATGCATACGCAATTATGTATATTACCATAACAATAACCATAACGAGATCAAATCTATGTTTGATCGATAGAGTACATAAATCTTTTATTTAATTACATTTATATTAACGCGAAGTATGCAGTTACATCGACGAGTGTCTAATGTACATATTACACCACTTAAATATATACAAGACACTTTTTTATTTTTAGTAAACTATAAAAAAACCAAAAAATAGTAATACAATTTCACAATTATCGAAGCACGTATTTTAAATAAATATGAATTCAAGTGTATACAATGCAATATGGAATCTTAAAGGAAGAAGACAAAATTGAAATTCAATATACAAAAATATTAATTGAACATTCAAACAAAATTGATAATTAATTAATTGCTAGTGCTTGCTTTAACAGATTCTAAGCTAATCAAGTCTTATAGWTTGTTAACCGGAATAATATGAGTAATTTTGATTATTAATTAGGAGGATGATTGACTCTAATTGGACTAATCAGATTAGTCCATATATTTAGAATAAAAAAAATATATAAAAAAATGTGAATAAATATACACAAGGTGATAATGGATCTTCTGCGACCACGGAGAGATATACTCTCGTGGAAGCTATGTTGATTAKGGTGAATATTAAAGATGAAGCGTATTACTAATCGTCGAAGAGTGCGATATTTGTTGTAATATGCAACTATGATTGAACATGAATGAAGCGTAAGTAACGTTACTCCTCAGTATCTATGGGTGGATACTGGTGCAACTTTACATCGCAGCTCTGTCCTGTAAATCGACAGGTACGCATACGCTCTTTATGATTGTAAAAAATAGAAAAATAAAATATAGTAGGGTAAGATTATTCCAAATTAAAATCTACAAGCTTGATAATCCCCAGGTGTATTTACAATCCCGTATACAAGCCTGGGGTCCCTGTACTCAACTTAGTCATATAAACCACACTCTCGAGAGTATGGGGCAGCCTTTTAATTATGTTTATTTATATATCAAGACTTATGCATTTTTATTCATATCATATAATTTCTTCTATTATAAATCTCTGTAAAAATATTTCAATGATTTTTATAGCACCTCTCTTCCTTTCTTAAGAAACTGTATTATGTATATATATATATACATAATATAATACATATATTTAATAAAAATACTTTCTTCAAATATTTCTTATATACAAAGTTGATATTTATTTGTTAATAATCTTAGAATCAAAATGCATACCCTTGACATATTTATATGCACTCGCATGTGCTGGCTGTACTTTTGTGTATTTTCATTCGCTTAGCAAGACTTATACGTTTCTAATTAGAATGATTTAAAATATCTTTTCATTAAAAAATTTGCACTATTTAATTTATTATATATATATAGATTAAAATGAAATTTTCTAATTATTATTAGATAAATTTCTGTGGTTAAAAAAAAATATTACGAAGATTAAAATATTTCTAATATTTATTTATTAAGTACTTTTATCAGTGCACAT
>NW_014569964.1:86625-88029 GCF_001313835.1 Polistes canadensis
GACATATTATTATGCACTTATGGGTGCTGGCTGCCATTTGTTTGTTATCTCATTTATTTAGCAAGACTTATACGTTTCTAATCAGAATGATTCAAAATACCTTCTCATTAATTTGCACTGTGTAAATATAAATCAATTATTATATGTATTGTGAAATGAAATTTTCTAATTATAATTAGATAAATTTATTTCGTTAAAAAAAAATATTGCGAAGATTGAAATATTTTATATATTTATTTATTAAATACTTTTATCAGTGTGTGCACTAATTCATACATTTTTGATCATTCTGAATGTGAAATGTATATTCTTACTGTATGTTCATCTGCATTTAGCAGGTATGTTTGTACTTACTGCGATTTTTATATGCACATTTCAGTGCAGGCATGTACTTACTGCGGTTTTCATATGCACTTTTTCAGTGCAGGCATGTACTTACTGCGATTTTCATATGCACTTTTCAGTGCAGGCATGTACTTACTGCGATTTTCATATGCACTTTTCAGTGCAGGCATGTACTTACTGCGATTTTCATATGCACTTTTCAGTGCAGGCATGTACTTACTGCGATTTTCATATGCACTTTTCAGTGCAGGCATGTACTTACTGCGATTTTCATATGCACTTTTCAGTGCAGGCATGTACTTACTGCGATTTTCATATGCACTCTTCAGTGCATTCAATAAGAATGATTCAAATTTTTTTTTTATTAATTTGTTACTATTAAAAAAAATAAATCAGCGATCATATATTCAATAAAAAAGAAATGTATAAATAGGATAAAAGACTATGTAAAGCAAAGTGAAAACAAGAGTCTGGTAACCATTCTGATGCAATCAAAAATACATTACATTAAATGATATTATATATATTCAATAAATTATTATATCTTAGAAAAAAATTGAAATGAATTTAAATGATATATATTCAAATATTTAAAATATTTATTTATTATATACTTTGATTAATGTGTTTATTTATTCAATTTGAATCATTCTGAATGATGAAACCTTTAATTTGTATCCTTATCTGCATTCTTAAATGCAGGAATGTCCTCTTCTTCCATCGTTGTATTCAAATGCACTATTTGTGCAAGCTGCAGCAATCCATGGACGTCCACACAATTTAATCGTACGTGACTCTAATTTAATAAAAAATATCTAAGACAAAGCTCTAATTTATATACTTCAAAAATGCAATGACTCGACTATTAATTTATTTTAATAAAAAAAATGCAATGAAACTCTAGTTCTAATCTAATGTAATTAAAAAAATTCCAATGACTCGACTTTTAATCTAATTTAATAAGAAAATTGCAATGACTCGACTTTTAATTAAATTTAATAAGAAAACTGCAATGACTCGACTTTGAATTAAATAGAAAAAAATGCAATGACTCTATTA
>NW_014569965.1:0-1410 GCF_001313835.1 Polistes canadensis
AATTTTCCTCCACACACTGACCAAATTCTCCCCCCATTTTGAGGGTTTCCCGTTCGTTATGGCTCTTATTTCCTCCATCACACATATTTTTGGCCACCTTGAATCCTCCATTTCCAGCACCTCCTTGATATAACTCAGCGCTCTTTCCCTTATCATGAATTCCATAGTAGGGATTCCCAGGTCTCTTCTCCATATATAATTTGGCGTTGTCCTGTTTACTCCTAATGCCATTTTACAATATCTGCTCTGTATACTTTCGAACATCTTTATATCTCCCAACCCCCATATCTCTACTACATACATAACCCCCGCTTTCACAATTAAATCCAAAGGAAATAGCCTATCCTCCATAATATTTCTCCCTGCCTTTTTCCATATTCCCCATACAATATTCGCTGCATTTKGCGCTTTGTCAGCTATTTTCCTTTCATGCAACCAAACCGAACTTTTATTTGTAAACCCATATCCTAGGTATTTAAATTCCATTACTACCTCCACTTTTGTCTTATTGATCTTTTATTCCTCCCCTTTCTTAACCTTTCCTCCGTTTCTGAAAATCATAATCTTTGTTTTTTTATTTAAATAAAGTAGGAATAATTAAATGAATATAACTTAAATCAATTCTTCCTAAACTTAAAATTCCAAGTATTAAACCTAATTGTCTAAAAGTTGATAAATCTATCATTTTTTTAAAATCACATTTAAAATTTGTCATTATTCCTAATATGAATATTGTTATTCTAGACATAAATAATAATAATTCATTAATATTATTATTAATTATATAAAAATTATAACAAATTAATAAATAAACCACTGCAGTAACTAAGGTTGATGAATGAACTAAAGAAGACACTGAAGTTGGARCTGCTATAGCAAAAGAWAACCAAATAGAAAATGGCAAATAAGCACTTTTTGTATTTGATCCTAATAATATCAATAGTGATAGAAGCAAAAAAGTTTAATCATAAAATAAATCAATTTATGAACCAAGCATTACATATAATCTAATAATTATTTTAATTGCAGCCACATTTACTCGATTTAATAAAACTGTAATTAAACCAGAGTTATAAGACTTTCAATTTTGATAATAAATAATTAAACAATAAGATGTGACCYCTAGTCCGTCTTATCCTAATAATTATCCTACAAAATTTAAACAAATAATGATAAAAATTATTCCTAAAACAAATTTTGTAACTAAAATAAGAAAACGTTTAATATTTATATCACCTTCTATATACATTATTCTATATATTAAAACAAAACTAGAAATTATTATTACTAAACTTAAAAAAATTAAACTAGTTTAATCCCAATAAATCAAAAACTTTAAGCATATAAATTAAAAATTATTAAAATAAACTCTACTATTTCGTTTAATTTATTAAAAAAAAAAATTATTGA
>NW_014569965.1:4796-17484 GCF_001313835.1 Polistes canadensis
AAATATTAAAAAATTACTTGAATATTCAAATTTTTCATACACAATTTTATTAATTAAACTCTTATTGTTTATATTAATTTTTATTACAAAAATTTGATTAGTATTATTTATACCTCTTTGAAAATCAGTTAAATAATTAAATTTACAAAAATAATTTTATAAAAAAATCTATTATTATTAACATAATATTTAAGTTAATTTATAAATCTTTTATTTAATAATAAACTCCTATTAATATTATTGTATGATGAAATTTGGTCTATTGTTAGGTTTATGCCAAATATAATAATTCAAATAATTACAGGAATATTTTTATCCATCCATTATACTTACTTCAATTATGAAGCATATTAAAATATAATCAATATAGTACATGACATAAATTAAAGATAAATTGTACGAATTTAACATATAAATGAAGCATCAATATTTTTTATTTGTCTTTATTTACATATTAGATTTATTTACTATCAATCATTTAATCTAATTAAAACATTTATAATTAGAGTAACAATTTGTTTACTCACAATAATAACAGCGTTTTTTTGGTATGTTTTACCTAAAGGACAAATATCATTTTGAGATTCAACTGTTTTTACAAATTAAATGTCAGCTATTTCATATATTGATGAATTAATGAAGGATTTTCTGTTAATTCACCTACATGAAATCGATTTTATTCATCACATTTTATTATACAAATTATTATTTTATTTTAATTAATTATTTATTTAATAAACTTACATAAAAAAAAAAGGTAGCAGTTGCATGTGCAGTGGCCGCAGCAGTAGCAGCTACATGTAAAGTTGCTGTTTTATGCAATGTTGCAGTTAAATGTGCAATTGCAAGATTATGTTCAGTTGCAGTAGCATGTGCAGTKGCAGTTGCGTGCGCAGTTGCATGTGAAGTTGCATGTGCTAATGCAGTTTCATGTGCCGAGCTAAGTTCATTTGAAGTTGCTTAGTGGATTTGCGAATGCAAGTTTAGTTTCCAGKTTAAATAAAGTTCCAGTTKTATTTGCAGTTCTAGTTTCATTTGCRGAAACAGTAGAATGTGCTGGTAGAGTGGCAGTTTCAGTCGCAGTAGCAGTTGCATGTGCATGTAAAGTTTTATGTGGAGTTGCTGTTTTAGTTGTAGTTACATGTGCTGTTGCTTTTACATGTACTGTTTCATTTAAATTTGCAATTACAAGATTATGTGCAGTTAATGTTGCATGTGCAGTTCCAGATGCATGTGCAGTTTAGGTTACATGTGCAGTTGCTGTTTTATTTGACGGTACGCATGTAGTAGTAATTGTATGAGCRGTTGGAGTTACAGTTGCATTTGCAGTTGCAATAACTGTTTCTGTTGTCTATGCAGTAATAGTTTCATTGGCAGTTATTAWTAAAAGTGCAGTTGCAGTTGCTGTTAAGATGCTGTTCTAGTTGCAGTTGCATGTACAGTTAAAGTTGCCTCTTAATTTAAATAATCAGTTGCAGTTGCATTTTTAGTTGCATATGCAGTTGCAGTTACAGTTTTAGATTAGGTGGCAGTAAAAGTTACAGTAACGTTTGCAGTTAAATTTTTAGTTGCAGTTACATGTGCATTTGCAGTTTCATCAGCAGTAAAATGTGCAATTGCAGTTTTATATACTATTTYAATTATATGTGTAGTTTCTGTAGCATATGCAGTTTTATATGCAGTTGCAAAATCAAGTTCAGTTACACTCGCATGTACAATTGTATCTGCAGTAGCTGTAGCTATATAAGTGCAGTGGCNATTGATACATTATACTTACTATAATTATGAAGCATATTAAAATATAATCAATATAATACATGACATAAATTAAAGATAAACTGTACGAATTTAACATATAAATGAAGCATCAATATTTTTTATTTGTCTTTATTTACATATTAGATTTATTTACTATCAATCATATAATCTAATTAAAACATGTATAATTAGAGTAACAATTTATTTACTCACGATAAAAACAGCATTTTTTTGGTATGTTTTATTTGAGGGACAAATATCATTGTGAGATGCAACTGTTTTTACAAATTTAATGTCAGCTATTTCATATATTGATGAATTAATAGAGGATTTTCTGTTAATTCACCTACATGAAATCGATTTTATTCATCAAATTTTATTATACTAATTATAATTTTAATTTTATTAAATATTTATTTAATAAACTTACATAAAAAAAAAAATTAGCAGTTGCATGTGCAGCTAAAGTTGCATGTGCAGTTGCCGCAGCAGTAGCAGTTACATGTAAAGTTGCTGTTTCCTGCAATGTTGCAGTTTAATGTGCAATTGCAAGATTATGTTTAGTTGCATTAGCATGTGCAGTTGCAGTTGCGTGCGTAGTTTCATGTGAAGTTGCATGTACTAATGCAGTTTCATGTGCCGAGCTAAGTTCATTTGCAGTTGCTTAGTGGAGTTGCGGATGCAAGTTTAGTTTTCAGTTAAAATAAAGTTGCAGTGGTTGTTGCAGTTTTATTTTTATTTACAGTAGCGTGTGCAGTTCCTTTTGCCTGTGCAGTTGTATTTGCTGTAGCATGGTCTGTCGCTGGTGATGTTGCCGTTTTCGTCTCAGTTGCAGTAGTATGTGCAATTGCACGTGCATTTACAGTTGCAGTTAAATGTGCTGTGACAGTTGTATGTAAAGTTGCAATTGCATGTTCAGTTTCAGATGCATTTGCATGTGCCGTGGCTGTTGAAGTAACATGTGCAGTAGAAGTTGCAGTGGCCTTTGCAGTTGTGGTTGCATGTGCAGTTGCAGTGAACGTGCTATTGCAGTTGCAATATCTCCTAAATGTTTGTTGCATATGCAGTTTTATGTGCAGTTGGAGTAGCAGCTAGATTTACAGTTGCAGTTGCATGTGCAGTTGCACTTGTTGTAGCAGTAGCAGATAAAATGTTAATTAAATAGTTAGTAATAAAAAATGCATTACTATGAGCAGTTGCATTTGTAATTGCAAATGCATGTGAAGATGCAGTWGCTGTAGCAATTGCAGTTACAGTTTTCTGTTCAGTTGTAGTTAAAGATGAATGTGTTGTTGCCGTGTCAGTTGCAGTTGCTGTTGCATTTGTAGTGGTTGTTACATGAGCAGTTGCAAGTACAGTTAAAGTTTTAGTTGCAGTTGTACTTGCATGTGCAGTTAGAGTTTCCGTTATTTATTTGGTTGCAGCTGCATTTGCAGTGAAATTTCTATGTGAAGTTGTAGTTACAATAGCACTTAAATGTGCAGTTGCATTTGTGATAACATGTAAACTGGCAGCTTGAAGTGCAGTTGTAGTTGCAATTTCAGTTACTTGTTTTTGTGCATTTACAGTTGCCTTAGTAGTTTCAGGAGATTAAGCAGTTATAGTAGCACGTCCCTGTTTAGTGCAGTTGCAGTTGCATTTGCATTGGTTGTAGCATGTGCAGTTTTATGTTCTGTTATAGTTTCAGAAGCAATGGCATTTGCATGTGCAGTTGCAATGGCAGTTATTTTGTGTAGTTGTAGTTGAATTTAGCGTTGCCTGTGCAGTTGCACTAGCTAGTTTATTGCATGTGCAGTTGCAGTTGTAGTTTCAGATGCGTGTGCAGTTGCAGTAGCAATTTCTGTTGAATGTGCATTTGCAGTTGCATGTACTGCTGCAGTAGCATCTGCAGTAACCGTTGTAATTACAGTTGCATGTGCAGTTGCAGTTGCAGTAGCAGTTGCCGTTACATTTGCAGATGCGGGTGCAGTTGCAGTTGCTCTTGTAGTTGCATTTGTATGTGAAGTTTGAGTTGCAGTTGTATGTGCAGTTTACAGTTGCATAAGAAGTTGCATGAGAAGTTTTAGTTTTAGGCGCAGTTGCATTTACAGTAGCACGTGCAATTGCTATTGGAAGAGCAGTTGTTGGAACATTGGCAGTTTTCTGTGCAGTAGCAATTGTAGTGGCATTTGCAGTGACAGCTGCATTTGCAGAAGCAGTAGTTTTTGCATTTGCGGATGCATGTCAAGTTGCATGCCCAGCTGCAGTAGAAGTTGCATGTCTTTCCCGTGGGCAGGCGGTAGTAGAATTCTCCCGCAGTATTCCCTGCTTGTCGTAAGAGGCCAATAAAACGGAAGGTATGCATGGAGTGTGAATGATCTCGTATAGCTAACCCTACCTTTAGCGCTTTCTGTCTCATCTTTCTCTACACTTTTCTTGTCTTTTTGTTCCTGTTGGGTCTTTGTACCCTA
Organism: Polistes canadensis; assembly: GCF_001313835.1. Lineage (NCBI taxonomy): Eukaryota > Metazoa > Arthropoda > Insecta > Hymenoptera > Vespidae > Polistes > Polistes canadensis. The sequence goes on from NW_014569965.1 coordinate 9,005, forward strand.
TATTTTACAGATATAGAAAATATGGGGGGTACAACTTCAGCGATATACCGGTGTGGGGCGGGATACTAACACCGCTACGGTGTTAAATAGTTGCAGGACAGGCCACCCTCCGTCGACAACATGCAACTGTCAGGTGTCTGGGGTAGCTGACCTGGTCCAAACTCTGGATAGAGCTACAGGCAGCGCATCTTGGGTAGGAGACCTGGTCCAGCATGCGATATCTAAGGCTACAGGAATGGTTGTAGACGACCTAGGGGTTGAAGGAAGACCAGGTACGAATGCTGGCGGTACGAAGAAGAAAGCGCTGAAGGGAGACTCTACCACTTGTGGAAAAAGTGCCAATCGGACTAGGTCGCGGGTCTACACGTCTTCGTCGGACGACGAGGTTATTGCGTTCAGTGTGGGGGGCTGCCAATCTCAGAAGAACCCTCTATTGATAACCTGAAGACAAGGCGCCTTATCGAAATGGAACAGGATTTCATGTTCGAGGCGGAGGGGGAGCAAAGGAAATTTGGTAGCATCAAGGGTGGCATCTTGGGCCACATGAAAAGGTGTTACGTGAACCTGCTTATGATTTTGAAGGTGCTATGGGACTGCCAAAAGGCTGGGTGCAGTGACACTTTTCTTGATGTGGTTGCTCAATTAAGGGCTGAGAACAAGCTCATAATTAAAAGGAACAAGTGCTTAGCGGAAGAGGTCGCGCGTATAAAGATGGAGGAAAAGCGCTAGGAAGTAGACACAACGGGCAACGCACCGACGAAGAGTGCTATGGTGTCTGCGAGTGCTTGTGCAACGAACAAGGAGGATAATGTGGGGAATGGAAAGCGGTTCATAGGGGAAGAAAGATTGGTGGCGGCTAGGGAAGAATGGGACGTAGACATGAAGGCCGTTATCAATATGCTGAGATCGCTCGCGAAATCTCAGCAAAAGATGCAACAGGACCTGGACAAAATGAGGGACAAGAGGTCCTCATACGCCGTAGTTGCTGCGGAATCATTGGGAAAGGTAATCTGACCCCCTCAACCCTCTAACCGACTGCTGCTGCTGCAGCCAGGGTGACGGGGAAAAATGGCTTCACGACAGTCGTGAGGCAAAAGGGGCGCACCGCGGGTATCCCTGCTGGGGGCGTGGTGACGCCAGCGGGGACTAAAACGGTGAGCGCAGCAAGGCCGCAGGGAAATCTGTAGGCTAAAGTTTTGACTGTGAGGGAACATGGACCCCTGGTGCTAGCTGCAGCGGTCTCCTTGTCGTGCGACAAAGAGGAGTCCTACAGGGAGACCCTGCAGAGGATCCAGGAGAAAGTAGACTTTAAGGGACTTGATCTGAAAGATCTGCAATGCAGACGCGGCCTATCCGGATCCTTTATCTGGCAGGTGAGGGGCAAGGACGCGGACGCAAAAGAAGACAAGATGGCGCAGGCGCTTAGGAGTGCGCTGCCTAAGGCCAAAATCTGAAGGCCTCTGAGGGTTAGCCCCTTTAGGCTGATTGGACTACTTCCCAAAACGTGTCTGGCGGACATCGTCCGCGGACTACTGGGGGTCAGGCCGGAAATGGACCCGGGCCTTATCAATGTGGGGGAAATGCAAGGTAGCAGATGTGGATTGGGAGAGGTCACAGTAGTGGCCCCGATGGCCCTTAGCTAAGTTGCTGTGGAGAGGGGGAAGATTACGGCGGGCTTCTAATCAGCTAGGGTTATGGTCCTGAGACTTAAGCCCCTTAGGGGCCACAGATGCCTGACGAGGGGTCATGTGGCCGCCTCGTGCTCGGCTGCGAAGGCTAGGACTGGGGTTTGCTTCGTTTGCGGCGAGCCGGGGCATATCGCGAGAATATGCAAGGGTAGGGTCAAGTGTCCGTTGTGCGTAGAGGCGGGGTGAGCAAAGACGATACACAGAGAGGGGTCATGGGAGTGCCCGATCGTGCCTCCGGTTTATTTAGGGGAATGGAAGGCCACCAGGGGCCACCGCGCCGACGTAGTGGGTGCAGGAGCCCCTGCGGGTATAAACACGGTAGGAAGGTTAGACAGCATGACTGTGAGTAGAACAAATAGTAAAGTGGGTAATAACAGTGGTGCAGTGGGGAATAGGGCTCGCGATTGCGGTTAAGAGCTAGTGCTTTGTGAGTCGGACGGAATGGAGGTTAAGTTGCTGGTATTCCGACCGTTGATAGTCGATGAAGGGGACAGGTGTATCTAAGACAAAATAGCAGGTATATGCATAAAAATAAATCTGAACCATGCGCGTTGTGCCCAGGACTTGCTAGCACAACGGATGATGGAGACGGGGGCCGGCCTTGCGATCGTAGCGGAGCAATGGTGGGTCCCACCCGGGGATGTGAGGTGGTTCTAAGCGCTGGGCGGAACTCCCCTCTCTGCAGTGATCATGGGCAAGGATGGGGGATCCTGTAGACTAGTGCGTCAGAGGGATCATTTTGTGGCCGTTAAATGGGGGGGCTCACTGGTAGTTTTAATCTACTTTCCCCCCAGTTAGCATATTAATAGATTTTGTAGACTCCTTGACAAGCTCAAAGAGTTCTTAGGAACTATTACTACTCTTCCTGCGCTCGTTGTTGGGGACTTTATTGCCCGGTCCTATTCATTAGATCCGGAAGGCAGAAGTAACCAGAGTGGTGAGCTGCTCTACATGTAAGCAAATAGGTCAAATTTTAACCTGGGCAACAAGGTTGGCTGCCACACGTTCGTTCGGCCGCAAGAGTCGAGCGTTATAGATCTGACGTGGGGGTCACTAGCAGCGAGTGTCCGCTTAACGGACTAAAGGGTAGATGAGGCTTAGTCCCTTTCGAACCATCTATATGTAACTTTTAAGTATGGATGGAAGACTGCAGGAGTCCGCGATCCTTGCTTTAGGCGCAGGAAGAGGAGGTGGAACGCTAGGGTTGTTGACAGGGATTGGTTAACGGCTGCCTTGGTTTCTGGTGAGTGGTCGCGGCCTACCGGAGATGTTCGGGAAGGGACGCTGAGTGATTTGTGCGCGTGGGTGAATGGGACACTAAAGTGTGCATGTAACGTGGCCATGCCCAAGTGCGTAATAGCTAGTGTTGGGGTAGGAGTAAGTGCTGGTAATCGTAGGACCTTGGTCGGCTGCGGGCAGAGGTTGCCGCGACGAGAAGGCGCTACCATCGTGCCAGGCGAAGTGGGGACGTAAAACGGATCGCCCAGTGTGCGGACAGGAAAAGAGAGACTAGGAGGGCACTCGTCAAGGCGATCCGTAAGGCAAAATTCAATGTGTGGCGGGACTTTATCGCCACGATTAAGGAGGACATGTGGGGTAGACCCGACAAAGTATTCATGAACAAATTGAGGACACGGATGTCTCCTGTCACGGAGTTGTTAGAAGCGAAAGTAGTAGACGGGGTTGTCCGGGGCCTCTTTCTGGATATGCCGTGTGAAGTGGTCCCTTAGGACGCTGAGGATCGGGACAAATGCGAAGTGATAGTTGAGGAAGTGGGAAGGGCGGCTAGCAGGATTCACAGTGGCAGGGCTCCGGGTCCTGATGGGATTACGGGCTTGGTGGTTCAAGAAACTGCGCGCTTCTGCGGTGAGGAACTGGCGGCCGGCTACACGGCCTGCATGCGGGCGGGCCGTTTTCCCACGAAGTGGAAGAGGGCTAAGCTGGTCCTGATCGGGAAAAGAAACGACTTGCGGGCGGACTCACCTGGATCTTACCGGCCGATCTGCCTACTCGACGAGGTCGGTAAGCTTTTTGAGAGGGTGATTGCAGACAGGGTCAATAGATCCTTGGATGGGGTTAGCGGCTTATCCCTAACAGAGTTTGGGTTTCGTGCGGGGCGCTTAACGGTGGGCGCCATCCTAGAAGTAAGGAACTTCATGTAGAAGAGGGTGGTAAGGGGGGTGGCTTGCGTTCTAGTTTTGTTGGACGTCAGCAACGCGTTCAATGCTCTCCCTTGGCCTACTATTATGCGTGCGTTGCGGGCAAGTGGTTTGCTTGGGTCGCTGTATGGAATTCAGGGAAGTTATCTTTCTGGGCGGCGGCTTGCATATACAGCGAAGGGGAGGGGCGAAGTGACGCGGGAGGTCTTGCGTGGGGTTCCCCCGGGGTTGGTTTTTGGGCCCCTGCTGTGGATCGTGGCATACGACGGTGTCCTCCGAGCTCCGCTTCTGTTAGGAAGAAGCATGGTATAATTAAAATAAGAAGTGAAACACTAAGTTAAACCAATACAACAAGGTATATTACTTTAGTTGCTCGTCAGGAAAAAGCCTTGTAGAATAAAAACACTGGTTTATAAATTAGATTCAATATGTATTGCGCCTAAGCAAAAATTCACCACATGGCACCCCACTCGCTCGCATTAAAGCTCTTGTTGATAAATTAATAATAATAAGGAATTGTGTCTAATAGAAGAATTACCACGTGTCTCACTACTCGTTCGCTTCGCTTGTATATGAATTTCAAAACAAGGCTCACTACGTTTATGGAAGTATAAGGGATACTTATACTTTACTCAATTCGCTTCTAGCTAGTATCGCTTTGTTCGTCGATTTCTTTGGTAATTCTTCGCTGGTTTTTTAAATCGTGTCGTCAAAGGCGTAGTGATAGAAAGAAACAAGTGTCTTTGTTGATGGGCCCAGCAGGGCTTGCTTATCAACGTTTTGAAGAGTGGGGAGGCCCGATAACAACATTTCTATATTCTTAATATTCTTACAGAGAAAGAATATTCTCACTATTATATTTTTAAAAAGATTGAGCCGTATTTTAAATATACACTAAGAATCTATAATCTTTACAAATGGTACATAAATCTTTATCACCTTTAGTGTTACACAAATTTAGAAGGAAATGCTTGTCAGACCATGCTTCCTATTTAGTATTAAATAAATGTAAAATTAATGAAAAGTAAATGTAAATAACTTTGCAGTTTTATTTGCATTTGCATTTGCTGCTGAAGTTAAAAAGTTAAAAAAATATGTAATAAAAAAATAAAGCAGCTGCAATTGCCTTTGCTGTGGCAATTTGCAGTTGCAGTTGCAGTTACAGTTACAATTTCAGAAGCAGTTGCAGTTGCAGTAGTAGGTATTAATTTGAAAAAGTACATAATAAAAAAAAATGCATTTGCAGTTGAAGTAACAGTTTCAATTTAAGCTGCAATTCAAGTTGCAGTAGCAGTTAATAAGTTAAAAAAAAACATAATAAAAAAAATGCTGTTTCAGCTAAAATTGCGATTGCAGCACAAGTTGTAGTTGTATTAGCTAATAAAAAGTTTAAATAATAAATAGTAGATAATATGCAGCAACATTTGCACTTGCAATTGCGGATACTATGTTAAAAAAAAAAAAGATAATATCAAAAATCCAGTTGCCTTTGCATTTGCAGTTGCAGTTGCAGTTGCAGTAGCAGTTCCAGTTAAAACTTTTAACAGTTATATAATTACAAAAAAATGCAGTGGCGTATGCATGTGCAGTTACAGTTGCAGTTGCAGTTACTGTTGCATTTGCTTATAAAATTGCAGTTAAAAATATGAAAAAATATATAATTTTAAAAGATGGAGAAAGAAAAGTGAACATTTGCTCTAAACAGTTTTTATCCAAAGATCACAACGATCATTTTTTTCAGAAAAAATCAAATTCTACACAAAAAGTAGACTAGACAAGTTAAAATTTACCGGTTTTTTATGATTTTAGGAGTGCTTTTACTAGACCATTATAAAAATCAGCAATTTTTTGCGTTTTGGAAATTAATGTTTGTGGGTATACGCTATAAAGCGTTTACCTTAACTTTTAAAGACTTGGGTAAAAAGGGCATTCCATTAGAGAGCCTAGAGTTTGCTCTTCCGTGAAAATCTGGAAAGTAGCTCAAATACTGTCTTATTTAAATATGGAAATTTTCTAAGACGATAAATCATGGTCTTTTAAAATTTAAACAGATTAAATCTCTGAATCAAAATGATCATTTATATTTAAAAAAACATTAAAATCTACTCAAAATTTAAACCAAACTTTTAATAATTGAATGATTTTTTACCTTTTTTTGACAAGGGGCCGGGATCAGACACTTAATTCTTTTGAACTAAGAAGTTGACTTGATCACCGCATGATTTCAGGCCGATACTTGAGAGGTGACTCTCGCTCACCACTTTTATTAGGGCGGAAATTTGATCTTATCATTTCTATTCACTGCGTATTTTACCATCATTGTTGGAAATCGGTCTTTACAAGTAATACCTTAGCATTGTCATTAATGCATAGCACCTTTTGATAAAGTTGGAAATGTATTCATATTTCTCACATTTTCTAGAAATTCTTTTCCAAATATTTCGTTCTGAACCCGCTTATTATCCGATACGATGAGGAACAAATGATTTAGATTTTTTTTAGTTATCTTCTTGAATATCTGTCTAAACATAATATAATCTTCTACTACTATAAGTAACAGTGTGCTCTACATAATAACACACTAATATTGATTAATTTTCAGTAAAAACTGAAAATTTATACCTTTCTATAAAAAGGAACGCATAGTATAGCGACATGTAAAGTTTCAACAACCCCGACTATGTTCGCTTTTGTGCGTTTTTGTGGAAGTGTGTTGTGGGTTGATTGTGGGCTGAGGTTACGTATGTCTGTGTGTACCTGCTGCCTGACAACGTATTCTTTTCAATATGATCTAAATAGTAATTTCTTGTTCTATAGGTTACTAAAGAATTATTTTCAATGGTTAGGAAAAGCTCAAATGCTTAGAAAAAACATTTCCGGCTATAACGCTACCGTCATAGCATCAGTAACAATCTCTATTCAAATAACGTAAGATTTTCTTATTTAAGATAAGTTCCAAATGGACTATGAAAAAGGCTGCATGTTCGGAATCTATTCGAATTTGTCAGCCTTAGCAGAAGGGGAAAAAAATAAAAGTTTCTGATCCGCATTTCCTTGGAACATAGTAATCGAGTGAAGAWGAATTTTATTTAGAGTTGGTAAACGAGGAAATTACAGCTATACATAGAGAGCTTGACGATAGAGAGAACACGAGCAGTGATGATGATAGTTATGAAGTAAGAGGTGTAAGAAGACGAAGGGTCAGAATAATAGATAGTGAATGTAACAGCGATAGTGATATTGCAGAAGACTCATGATTCGACAGTTCTGAATGGATTTGCGTGGATGAGTCTCTTATCAAATTTAAAGGTCGGATTTCCTTTATTACTTACAACCCGAAAAAACAAACAAAATTAGGCATTAGAGTCTATACAATGGCAGACTCAAGTACCGGTTATTTCTGTAGCATGCTTTTTTAATACGGAAGACTTACCACGGAGAAATTGATAATATGACCTTCCGATATCAGCAAGAATACCGCTGCACCTTTATACGATGCTACTAGAGAAAGTGCCTTGTAATCAAGGATGCCGTATGTTCATTGATCGGTATTACACTAGCTTTATCTTAACTAAAAAGTTTTTCAAATTGAAATTCCATTTGACAGGAATAATCTTAACCAATAGGAAGCTTTTGCCAAATCAAATAAAACTAACAGAATTCTGCAAGAAATCGACAGTAGCTTACTGCAAAGGAAATACCTTAGTATTATCATAAAAGAACAAGAGAGAATTGAAGTAGCATACAGTTTCTAGGTTATATTTTCTCGCTAAAGACTCAATATAGTCCTTCTGATCTAAAGTCATGTAATTTTTACTACAATCATAATTAATATTCATACCTAAGCACGTTTTAACTCGTCCCATATTTTTCATTCGAAATTTTTCAGGTAATTTTCTTTTGATATATTCAATTAACTTTCTATCCTTACTTGCTAATAATAAATCAACAACAAAAATAATTAAATAAACCTTTTCACTTTTAACTTTCATAAAATATAAACAATAATCAATTTTATTTTTCTCGAAACCTAATTCGCTTAAATAATTATCTAAACATWCATACCATGCGCGTGGACTTTCGCGTAGTCCGTACAAAGCCTTGTCTAATTTACATACTCTTCCTGAATCATCATCATAACCTTGAGGTTGTTTCACATAGACGTCTGATTTTACTTTTCCATTAAGGAACGCTGATTCTACGTCCATTTGATCAATTTGAAAATTATTTTGTACACAATAATTTAGTAAAATTTTTAATGTTTGTGTCCTCGCAACTGGTGAATAAATATCATCAATTATCTCTTTTTGCTGAAATCCTTTGACTACAATTCTCGCCTTATATTTATTGTCTCCTTTCTTTGTATAGACCCACTTTAAATCAAGTGCTTTGTTGTCTTTCGGTTTTTCGACTAACTTCCATGTTGCATTTTTATTTAAACAATCAATTTCTTTGTCCATAGCTTCTTGCCATTTCTCGCTCTCGTTATTATTTATTGCTTCATGATAGTTCTCGGGACTATCAGCACTTACAAAGTTTACATAGATACAATWAGTTATCGVATYTCCATATCTTTTTACTGGACTTTTCTTTCTTTCAGACCTCCTTATTATGTTCAAATTTTCATTGTTAG
>NW_014569965.1:19941-56365 GCF_001313835.1 Polistes canadensis
CTATTCAATTCTTCTAGCTGAGAGCACTATACAGCTAATCGCTGTCCCTTATATACTACTCTTACATGAAATAAAGTAGGGATACTTACATGTGTGCGTCTCTCTCACGAACAGTAGTATACCAACACATGCTCTTGCGCTACAGCACATACATTTGATCTTACAATATACAATGTACACATCTCAACACTCATCATTCTTAAACAAATGCAAGTAAGTAATATGGATTCATATGAATAAATATTTTAGTGCGTATCTTTTTCATACTTTGAGGTTAATTCCTGTCGCTGTTWATATAATATTTTTAATTTAAGACTATATTTAGAATAATTTTACGATTTTTACGCCAAATTGTCAAAATCTCAAGGATCACAAAACAGATTTCATCGACGTTATTTTACAAAATTGTACGTTACTTATGTTAGCAGAGACGTTGTTAGATAATGACAAACATGTGTCAATATCTGACTTTGATTGCTGTATACAATTTAAACGACCGGGTTACAGAGCAGCTGGTGTAGCGATCTTTCGCCAACAGAACAACTTACATGTTGTGACTCTTAATATAAACATTACTTTTTGTCAAACAAGGGGACTGGGTAATGTTAATCAAGATATTGGGAACATATGTACAGCCAAATTCTTATTTAGAAATAGACAAACAGTGATTTCAGTTGTCGTATACATTTCTCAGAATCAAACGGTTCAAAAAATTAAAGATTTTCTGCCTTTTGTATTTTAACAATATACCGAAGGTGGTTCTGCTCTTCTTAAAAAAATCTATCACTCGCTTCCCCTGATTTGGTTTGGTGACTTTAAAGTAAACTTTTGTATGGCAGAAGCTGAGCATCTAATCTTACCCGATTCATTTTTTTCGGGATTTAAGTTACCATTGCGTATTTACAAGGTCAGATGTTACACATAATGTGTGACTACTGTAAAGATCGCTCCTCTGGTTTTTTTAAAACATCAAGTATTTAATAAAAAATGCGAGTAGTTAGCGAAGAGTATAATAATCTAAATGGTTTCAGTGATAGCAGTCTAGAAGCTTATGTTCCTAGAAAGCAAGGTTAACAAAAATTAAAGATTTTGACAAGAGAAATTATTGCATTTTAAAGAAACTATATTTTTAATAGGTTTGTGTTGCAGCCGTCTCTAGGGGTTTATTCATTGTTAAGTTTTCAAAGAAATAGCAAAGATGTACACTATACAGCATTTCCAACATAGATATTTTATTCACTTTACAAGCAAAATTTATAAATTAAAAGAGTATTCTACGTGTAAAAAAAGAGTGAACTATTATTTAATACAAAAGTCAAATACAACTGCTGGCTATACGTTTGAAAAGTATTAACGCGAACTATCCCAACAAACGACATTTATTGCTACTCTTCCGTGAAGGATGTCTGATTGGAAAGGTATTTAAACAAGAAACGACAAACCTGTTCTCTAAAATTTTTTTTTGAACCTTTGAAGATTGATTTATTACTCAAAAAGAGTTTAATTTATTTTAATATAAAGGTCATATATATCTTTATACTTGGTAATAGCGAGAAAGAGTGGACGTGTGGGGCAGGTGGTCCCGAAAAAGGATAGGAATTTGGAGGACAGAAATTAAAGATTATTAAAAGTAAAGCTTAAGGTGAGTGGAATGAAAAGGAGAAATAAATGATTAGTATAGGGGAAGATTAAATAGATTAGAGAGTCGAGGAAGAAGGGAAAAGGAAAAGAGAGGTTAGGATTGCAWCTGCAAAGAAGATAAGGAACCTTTTGGTTTGTAAGGAAGATTCGGGGAAGTGAGGGAAATATTAGAATATCAGGAAAAGCAAGTGAGACAGTAAGCACGAGGAGCTGTTTAGGCATAAAATCGAAGGAGCAGTCAATTTTAAGCTATATAAAGGAAAGTTAAGGAAATGAAGAGTTAAGTGAGAAAATGAGTAGAATGGAGAAGAAGTTACAAAGTTTGAATAATATACTAGAAAGAAGAGAAGAGAAGGGGAGAGAGGAGAAGCAGAGATAGGTATAGGAAAGGCAGCAATAGATAAACAAGAAGAAGGCATTTATGGAGAGGATAAGCAGGTTTGAGTGGGAAAAGGAGAGAGTGGAAATAAAGAAGAGAAGGAAAAACATTGTGATAAAGGGGGTGAACATAGAGAAAGAAAATCTAGAAACAAATGTAGAAGATTTCATTGAGAGAAAAATCAAGGTAAAAGTAAAAGTGGAGAAGGCAAAGGAGATTAAAGTTGAAAATTTTTAATAATAATGTGGTATTTTTTAATATAAAACCTTACAGCTTGAAAATAGCAGTACATTTTAATACAAAAATCTTGTCAAAAAGGGCATGTGAAGAAACATAAAATTTAATGATCGATTCATGATCAAGACTTTTATTGAAGATATTTAATAAGTTACAGAAAATTTTTTTTCGCTAACTGTAAGCCTTATAACGATCCACGTTTGTTTGTGATGGATGTTTTCTTTTAGAAACATTTTTATAACGACAGTAAAAAGCATTACACTTCTCTGCATTAGATGTAGAAATGTTAAGAACTGAAACAGAAATTAAAAAGATATACTGAAACTTATCAAAAAGCTGGAAGAGTTTATTAGGAATTTTTGTAGAAAATAATTTAAAAATACCTAAGATTCCTTCATTTTTCAATTTTTTTGATAGAATAATAATGCACATGGTTTCTTTTTAGTGTTTTTTAAAAGAAAACGGTGTTCTCCAAAATCTTTCATGATTTCAGTATCGTTGGCTTCTTCTTATCGTTGTTAAATATAATACGCTTGCTCTTTTTGTACAATGATCGGTCACCTATACGGAGAGAATAAGTTTTCTAATTCTTTGAATAAATATTTTTCAAGAGAATTATTTTAATATTTGTTCCTTATAGAAGCCTGATTATTATTTTAAACTGTTAAAAGATTCATGTCTTTCTTATTCCTTGTAACTGTTTTTAATTCTGTTCTCATAATAATCGACATAAAATCTTTACGAGTAAGACAGTAGTAGGAAAAAATTTTTATTTTGTAACTATTGGAAAATGAAATATATATGCCTTAATCCAATGCTGAAATTGAGTCTTTTTCTTGGGTGGGTTACAATCTTTGATTGGAACAAAAATGTAGAGCTGCACATTTAGCTATAACTATTGAAGAAAGTAGTTTATTTATGAAATATAAACATATAAAAATAGAAACAGAGCCTTATAAGTTAAATTAAAAAATAATATAATACATATTTTTAAATCGGTAAAAGTATTAGGTGTACAAATAAGTTTCCGTTGTTTTAATGTAGATAGCGCGGCGAACAGATTCCGTTTACTTTCGCAGATGATGTCCTGCTTAAAAATTAGTTTGGACGTTTAAGAACAACATGACCTATTAATATTATTGATTTCATATTTGTTAAATATAATTTTTTTTAGTTGAAAATGTCCAAATTTGAGCCAAATAAGCGTCATTTGCGGGAAATATTAGTTTACTTCTTTAATATAAAGAAATCTGCTGCTAAGGCGCATCGATTGCTCGTAAAAGCATATGGTGAGACTGCTTTGAGTGAGAGAACGTGTCGTGAATAGTTTCAAAAGTTTAAAAACGGTGATTTCGACGTAGAAGACAAAGATCGCAGTGGAGGGCCAAAAATTTACGAGGATGCAGAATTAGAGGAAATATTGAAGGAAGATTCATCTCAAACACAAAAAGAACTTGCTGTAACATTAGAAGTCACTCAGCAAGCAGTCTCACATCGTTTAAAATCATTAGGAATGATTAATAAACAAGGAAATTGGGTTCCGTACGAATTAAAGCCGAGAGATATTGAACGCTGATTATGTTTAAGTGAAATACTGCTTGCTAGACATAAAAAAAGGGTTTTTTACATCGTATTATCACTGGTGACGAGAAATGGATACATTATGATAATCCAAAAAGAAGAAAATCATGGGGATTACCAAGCAATGCGTCAACATCAACAGCAAAACTGAATATTCACGGAAAAAACTCATGCTGTGTATTTTGTGGGATCAGCTGCGTGTAGTGTATTATGAGTTGCTTAATCCGAGCGAAACAATCACCGGAGCTTTCTATCGAACTTAATTAATGAGATTGAGCCGAGCTCTGAAGGAAAAACGCCCTCAATACTATTCAAGACACGAAAAAATTATTCTCCTGCATGACAATGCTCGTCCACATGTAGCGGCTCCCGTGAAAAAGTATTTGGAAACACTTGATTGGGAAGKKTTACCCCACCCGCCGTATTCACTAGACATTGCATCGTCCGATTATCACCTATTTCGGTCCATGGCACATGCTCTGTCGGAGCAGCGGTTCAAATCATATAAAGATACCAATAATTGGGTTGATTCGTGGATAGCCACAAAAGACAAGGAGTTCTTCCGACGTGGGATCCGAATGTTGCCTGAGAGATGAGAAAAAGTCATTGCAAGTGATGAACAGTATTTTAAATAACCTTRAAATTACCATTCTTCTAGAATAAATACTTAATTTTTAATAAAAAACGGCAGAAACTTATTTGTACACCTACTATTTTAACTGAACCTAAAGCTATTCTACTTAATATTGCTTGTTATAATATTAGAATCAAGAGAACGATTGTAATTTATCGGTTTTCTTAGATCTAAGTCAAGAAGTTGCAATCATATAATTAAATTAAAGTAATGATCCCTTTACAGAAGAAATAAAACGAATTAAAACTAAAACATAATAATACGTATGTAGCGACAGACGCCTTGATCGGTACTCTAATGGTTTATATCGTGAATCAAAAATGCCCTCACGTGTGAAATCGAGATTGTTTTTTAATAAGAAGAAGGATAGAGAAATAAATCACAAATAAACCCAATATTTTTGAGCCCAGCCAGTACTAAAAAGTACGCTTTATTTGGCTCGTCAGGGAAAAGCCTTTTGGCATAAAAACCCTGGTTAAAATGTATAAAGAAGAATCCGTACAAACGCAGAACAATTCTGGCCACGTGTAGGACCGTCTTTGTCTTTTGTCGCTGGCTGAACTTAGATGATGTAACGTTGGTAAAGAGAATATTTCTCTTCGATGTAGTTCTCGCAGGTCTCGGAAAAGAATCAGCTTTCCAATCAAGGTCAGGATGATGAATGTCGAATGACAAATGATGAATGCTGAATGGTGAGGGACGAGTGATATTAAGCACGAGAACGCGCTAGGCTTTATAGGATGTTACGTCTCAAAGGGGATTGTACAGGAGCAATCTCAAATTTAGAAAAGAGATTCGTTAAAAAAGAAATTTATTCTTAAATGAACTTATTTAACGCAACTTAGTTATTAATGTGGAGCTTGGTAATAATTGTTAAACTAATAACAAATATCTTAATTTTATCTTAGTATTATATGATATCTTAGTAGAAAACTTATAATTAGTAACAAATGAAGAAAACTTAAAATGAGTAATAAATAAAGAAAAATTATAATTAGTAACAAATGAAGGAAACTTACAACTAGTATTTAATGATGAAATCTTAGTATCGAATGTTGAACTACAATTACTAGCAAAAGTCAGAGACTTGGTATCTAAGGCGAACTATTCAAATTGTGTGTGATATACTCAAATTTATGCGAACACTGAACAATCGAGTTTAAGCGGTAGCCTATATGTAGGGAAAATCGCCATCCCACTACATAAAGTCCCATTCGCAATAGTGGGAGTACCTCCCACTTACGTAATATGCTTTCTTAACCACAATTTTCTCTTCCGCGAAACGCAACCCTTGGAGAAGAATATTCCGGCGATTATTATTCTCGGAGGAAATAAATATTATATGAAGAGAAAATTTTGGCGCACAAAAATATAACAACAATATTGAATAAATTCGAAATTTAAGCGTTCTCGACTTTCAATATAGCTATTGTTAATATATGTGAAATTTGAGATTAAAATAAGAAAATAGAAGAGAACACTTCGATCACGTTATCCACACCCTTTAGCGTACGTGTCGTAAACACGTCCATCGCGTGATCTGTTGCTACCTGCGATAGTGCGCAATAAGGATTTAAACGAAAATAAGATTTTAAGAAATACGCAAGAAGTAAAAACTAACAGAAGAAGAGTAGCTTCCAGAAAAAAAAGTAATATTATTAGTATCGTTCTACAAAAGACTTTCACGTCTTAGTGACAAATAAATTCTAAATTTAAATAAACACCATAAATCCTAACCTAAAGTTATTAAAATATAAACTACATAACATAAAATATAAAATTTAAACCAAATATGTCGAATTCCGCTTGTATTAATAATAGAACAAATTTAAAAACGTTAGGACGTAACAAGGAAAAAGCGATGCAATGCCGGACCAATCACCGAAAAGCCCGATGATAACGCGGATGTTGATACATACGATTGGCGTAATAAATATGGTGGGGGAGCGCGAGCTTGAAGAAAGAAGAAACCCTTACAAAGATCTTGGCGCTCCCTTGGTTACCATTAAAAACTAAGATGCTTCTTTGTCGCGTGTGTCTTATGCTTTAGCAGAGCCGTACATGCCCCGACGCTCGCCCCACTTACTCGTTGCGTAGGATACGCAACAAAAATAAAACTTCAATAACCTCAAAGATAACTTCCAAAAAAACTTAAAGTTTTCCGCGCAATATACTGTACATTTGTAAAACAAGACGGTGAAATAATAAATATATTATCTATCAATTGATTATATATAAATATGTAATATATATTATATATATATATATATACTGTAAGTGGGAATTCAATCGTAACGCTCAAAACAAAGTTGTTACATTTTTTTTTCAATTTTTAAAAGAAGTCCAAATAAATAAATGGTCAAGATCGTTATCCGCAATGCAAAAAGGGAAAGTTAGTGTATAAAATCTTACATCACCATTTACCAGGAAAAATAAGCTGAAGCTTTCAGTCGTCCTTTGCATAATAGACACAATATATTTTGATTGTATATATGTATTGCTTTCATTTGTTCCTTGTAAGTATGAACAGATTGTATCATGTAAAAAATCATGACAAAAACTTGTTTCCTGTGCATGGTAGGCTTTAAATTTTTTACTCTCTATTAAATAGACTTCAAAATATTAAACCCTCCCTTATGCAGTAAGCATAGTAAATTACTATTATATAATATATTTAAAATAAAATATACCAGTACTTAAAATCATATAAAATGTAGATTAAAACATATTTATCTCTCTAAAATCTTTTATTTATCACATTTGATTGCTTATTCACTATCAAAATTTGAAGTTCTATCAAATACAATAGCTGTTATAATTATTTAACTTTAATTTAAATGTTCAGATACTTGCTATAAATTTAAAATATGAGATATCTTCTCGTACGAATACAAAGTTAACACGTCTAAATGCAAACAAGTGTTTAAAGTATAAGGAAACAACATCATGCTTTGAACAAAAAATAAACTTATTTTATCTAAAAAAAATAAGTTTTTAATTAATTTCTTTAAAGCACTGTCTCACACAGATTGTTAGAAAGAAAATACAGAATAAAAAAGTAAATGTAATAGGAAGTAGAAGATTTAAACTATCAAGGCACATCTTATTATAAGCTTTTGTAAGTCTGGAAAAAAAAAGACTGATAAAATATTAAATATGTAAAAAAAATAATATTTGTGATAAAATAGAGATTGTCAAAAAGTTACCTTCTATAAAATGGTCTTTATTCTCCCACCGCCTCTATCGGTTCATTTACTAAACAAACACGAATTTTTTTTATGTAAGTATCAGAAAAACCCTTCCTATCAATATCGGATACATAAATTAATTGATTAGAATATAACGAAGTTTAAATGTTTAGTTTTGTAGAATATATGTCTGCTTAAATGTAAAAGACTCTAAACGTTAGAGATGTAGTTTCTGAAGAAGTTTTAATAAACGGACGAAACGTCCAATTTGATCAAAATAAAGATCTAGTTCATTTTTATGTCCAATTTCCTTGCTAAGCATATTTAATAATAATTTTGATTTAGGACGGGTGAAATAACTAATTCAATTAAAAAAGAAGTTATGTTTATCGACTACAGAAAGCTTGTTCCATAACCTAACAACATTATCGTTCGTGAATTCCCATTCGTTTAATGTAAAGAAATTTTAAACATATTTAAACTTTTCTATATTTCTGTAAATTTTAGGCAATCTAAAAAATATACTATTAATTTATTAATGTTCTTTTTTATAGACGATTTATAAATCGCTTTGTAATATAAAATATTGTCGGCTGTTACCTTGTCTTTCTTCCTATTACATAAGCTAACGAGTCTAGTATAACTGCTGGTATCCAGTGCAAAAAAATTGTCAGAAAAATATGGAAAGAATAGTTACGGATAAACCACAATACTTTCTTCATCGAAAAATAAGACCATTTATTTTTTAAATAATTTTCTATAAGACATTATTTAATTAGTTTTCGAACTGTGAAAACAACATTATAAATTAAAGTCTTTTTGTTTACAGGCAAATATTTGTTGTTTTTGTTTGAAGGATTAATAATTTGTGGTATAGACCTACGAAAAAAGTTCTTTCTCATTCACTGTAAATGTTATTTTAAAAGTTGTACTAACAGTACATGTGAGAATTTTCAAAAAAAAAGAAAAAACTGGCTGTTTTTGTGAAACGCCTATTGCGGGAGTAATAATGTTGTTGACAACAAAGTCGGCAGGAATGCTGTCGCAAATAAAGTTTTTATTACAATAGAGCGTATGTAAAACATCAGTCGCACTAACTACAGTAACACCTGTTATTACATACAGATTTTTTATCTTACCGACAATTGGTTCCTTTTCCATTGGGACAACAATGGATAGCCGAACGATGCAAGTAGAAATTCTGTTTGAGTATTGCCGTACAGTATCTTCACAGATTGCTTTTTAATATGCGTAAGTGTTGGTCCAGTTACCAAGTAGCCGGTTAAATAAACGTATTGGCTCATTGACTTAGCCTAAAAAAAAGGTGATAGAATTCTTGTTTTATTACTTTAGGGTAATTAAATTTAATTGATCTTTGTTCAAAATCTCTGACAATGTAATTATGTCTTTTTTTTCGGTGGCCTATAGAGGTTTCTTCAATTTTACTATATACGCAGTGCGAATATGCCGTAATTATATAGACAAAGGCCTAAAAATAACATTTATTATAAAATAGGAACAGTTTATTTTTTAAGTAAATCCAATGTCTAAATAATTAAATTGGAAAAAAGTGCCTGTAAGCTTTTCATCTCCTATGCAAGCAAAAAAAGATCCCTTGTTCCTATAACATTCATATCAACTATAAAACGAATATTATCCATAAAACGCACAGATGCTACACTGTAAAAAATCAAATTGATATCTTTAATGCGTTCGCGGTCTTTCTCTGACATTCCTAAATTCAATTGACTCGTGTTTTCTTCTATCAGAATAATCTTTTTTTCGACATCTTTTTGCTCTCTCTTTAATTTATCAAAAATCTGAAAATTCAGGTATACCTAGTAGTATAGGTGATACTTTTTATTAACATAATAATTAGTATAAATAACATAGCTTGACTTACAACATCTTTAAAAAACTCTTTGAATCGAGTCTACGGATCCTGCATTTTTTTATCTCTTATCAGCAAATAAATCGTTGTAATTTCTGGACAACATCTACATAGAGCAATGCATTTATAAGTACAGTTTTTATTTGGAAAATATTTACAAAATTTATTTTTAGTTTTAGTAAATAAGAAATACAGAAAAAATAGTATAATAAGCAACGATGTTTATTAGTGACTCGGTAGATTATTGACCCAGGAAAGCTAACCTGTTACTTGCGTATTAACCATTCATCAACAGAGACCTCTGAATTCCATTACGCATCGATTATGATAAGCTTTATTTTTCAGAATTAGAAAAAAGATTTTTTATAGCTTCATACCTAATTACTGACCTATAAATATAAAGCTTCAAGCAATAGTAACCGATTTTGACCAACTCATCTGACAAGTTCGCTATTTTTACTATAAGCATTGAAATTTCTATTATATTTTACTTGGATAAATCATATCTTTCAATGAATATGTATAGGTATATTATTTTATTCCCTAAATTTTCTTGAAACTTGTAAGATAACCTTATTACATTCTAGTAATAATAATAAATAATTAAAAACATTTTTATATATCACAATTTTTACAAAAATCTGTAAGAATTTGGGAGATACTATTATATACATATCAACGCGAAAATGATGATGCAACGGCTATGGCAATTAAAATCAACGTGGGACGAAGATGTCCCAGCTGATATATATAAAATATGGCAAGTATTTCGCCAAAATCTCCAAACGCTCGAGGAGATAAGATTCGCGTGTAGCGTAAAATGTAACAGAAAAGCATTGGAAATGCACGATTTTTACGACGCCAGCGTTAAGAACTTTTTGGCGCAATAATACTCCTACGATTTGTTAATGCGACTAAAAACGCTTTGCGTGGACTTATGGAACGCTATGCTAAATATTCGGACATATATTTCGACAACGCGACTAATTTTGTAGGTTCTTCGAAAGAGTWAGAAGCACGCATCTCGCGAAGCTTAGTAATTAAAGGAATCATGTTGCATTTCCTCCCCCCATGTTCCCCTCATATTAGAGGTCTATGAGACGCAACGGTAATATTTTTAAAATATCATCTATTTCGAATTGTARGCGAAACAATGTTATCTTAAGGGGCATTATCAACTTACGACCTCGAGATAGAGGTGATTCATAACTTGCGTTTTATCACCTCTTTGTCTAACGACCCGAATGATTTGCGCGTCCTTACAGCTGGTCACTTTTTAATTGGCGTTTTATTTACGAGTTTGCTAGAGTACTGTTCAAGGATTTATCATCTGGGCGTCTGTCGCAATAGCAACACGTCCAGCACATGAGACAGCATTTTTGGAACCGATTGAATAAGAAATATTTGAACGAGCAAACGGTTTGTAAAAAATGGCACAGAGGCACAGCAGACGACATAAGCCCGTGTACACTAATCATCCTGAGAGAAGATAATTCGCTTCCTCTTAAATAGACATTAGAACGTGTCAGGGAAATGCATAAGGAAGCCGACGGTATAACAAACGTGGCAAACGTGAAAATTCCCAACGGTCTTGTAAAGCGCTGTATTAAACGTCTTTCTACTTTGCTGAACGATTCATTAAAAGAAAAAAAAACAATAAAGATTTCGATATTTAGTAGCATTAATTATTGTCTCACGCATATCTATTATAATATGTAGTTAACAGTATGTATATATTTTATGATTTTTATGTAAGTGTTTGTATCGTTTTAATTTTGAATAATGCCCGTTCAAGAAACGAGGTATGTTGCGTATCCTACGCAACGATTGAGTAGGGTAAGCGGCGTGGCGTGTACGGCCTTACTGAATTGTGAGACACGCGCGATATGAAGTATCTAAGTTTTAGTGGTAGAACTAAGGGAGCGCCAAAATCTTTTGTAAGGGCATTTCCTTTCTTCTACCTCACGCTCTCCCACCACATTTATTACGCCAATCATCTGCCTTGACAGCTGCGTTATCTGTTTTTTCGGTGATTAGTCCAGCATTGCATCGCTATTTTCTATACATCCTGGCGCGTGCTCCTACTTTGCATAATTCTAATTCTGATTGGAAGGCTAATTCTATCACGAGACCTACGAGGACAACTTCGAGGAGAAGTATTTTTTTCCGCAACAGTACATCATTTAAGTTCGACCAGCGATAAAGGAGAAAGGGAGTCCTACACGTGGTAAAAATTATTTTGCGTTTTTGTATACGCTTTTGTACAGATTCATCGTGTATATTTCAACAAGGATTTTTATGCCAAAAAGCTTTTTCCTGACAAGCCAAATAAAATTTACTATTTTGTTTTAACTGGGCTTAAAAATATTTGTCTTATTTATAATTATTCTCTTACACTCATTCTTACCAGATATACAATCTTGATTTACACGTGACGGCATTTTTTTTTGATAAAAAACCACTGCAGTACCGATCAAGGCGTCGGTCGTCAACATATATAAATATATATATAATAATTTATTAATTGTATCACAAATATCTTTACTTTATTTCATCATTTTTTCGTCTTATTGACAAATTTAAAGTACGCATTATATTTGCTTGCAGGATAGTTAAAGTTATTTTGGATGTTGGTTTTTTTTTGAAAATTATTTTATTAAAACTGGTTCCGATGTCACTAAGGTTATACCCGTTTCGGAACGCTACAGAATTACAAATTCTTACGTGCGTACATAAGTACAGAAACCAGTTTTTTTTTAAATGTTCTAACAACTTTGGATCAGTTGGACAAATGTATTGACTGTAAAGATCACTATTACTAGTTGGCACGGTTTTAGCAAATATTCCTTTACTCCAAAGAAAAAATAATTATATATAAAAAGTGTTCATATTTTAAATGTTTATCAAAAAATCTCCTAAGCATTACCTGTAATTCTTTTACAAAAGCTTTTATAGACTCAATAGGTCCCCTTATGGTAGAACTGTCGGGTTCATTATGACAGGCAACATCAATGTCTTAAGGACAGAAATGTAGCCACTGTTTGTAACCCAGAACTACTGCGGCCATCGTTCCATGTATTAAATCACTTTCTTCTGAAGCCAAACCACGAGAAAGAGCGCTTAAAATCATTTCTTTGACAATGAAGCAACCATCTGCGTGAGAACAACCCAGCTCATAAACAGAATTCGGTATTACGCCAAAATCATATAGAATATCCACCAGACCGATCTATGTAACAATTATTCGAAATTATTCATTTAAAAAAAAGAAAAAATAAGCCCTGCTAAAGGGAAAACATCAGATATATTATTACTTGTATTGCTGCTGTTCCCAGAAAGCAGTTTATAATATTATCGTATATTGTTGGATTTTTATCGCATATAATATGCACAATATCATAACCTCGAGGTCTTAAAACTACATCAAAATTTTGTATTGCTTTGGCGAAGATTGGTATTTTTATTAGCGATTCACCTGGAAGAGAATTTTACATTTATTATATACGATGTAAAATTGTTTTATTTATTTAAATATAAAATTAGTAGTTTTCACTCCAGCTCATTGTGATTTCATCCCCGAAAAAGCGAACGAGATCTCTCGAGATTGAGCTGACAAATTAGCTTGAACAATCTCTATCATATGCTAAATATTAGTTGCTTTAAAATCTGGAATTACTGTATACTTAAAATACAAAGAATGAGGAAATGGTTTTTTAGTAATATCAGTAATTAAATGAGCCAGTTCATTTTCTCCTCTCCTCGAATTTAACTAAACACAAATAGAATATAATTCACGATCATTTTGCATAATCAGTTCGGTCGTAAAATAAATATCTCACAATATTAAAGATCGACGATATCATTTTCTGAATTCGACAAGAAACTACAAAAAGTCGTGGCATAATATATGGTGAAAGTTTTCTTCTTTGCTTCTCTTTTGAAAGACGTTTTAGAATAATGTGAGAGAAGTAACCTTTTAAAGCAGCATTAGGGTTAGAGGCATAATTTTGAAGGGATTAGGCTTCTTCTAGAGGTTAAGATGAAGAATGAAGACTCGGAGGTATGACTCCGGTCTCCATAGCAATTAGTACTATGAAATAAAAATAAACAAATGTAGAATATTAAACCAAATTTGTGTTGTTTTTTATTTAATTCTGTCTTTTTAGAAAATTTACCTTGATTACCGAATTTATTGTATTATTATTATATGTGTAACCAATGTTTTACTTAACAGATCCTATTAAAAGAGGATTAGATAGGCTTCGACCTTGACCAGAAACAAGATTTATTGCCTTCAATTCTTCGAGATCCATTAATTTGATTGCTGTAACATCGGCTTCGATGTAAGTTACGTCGCTTGGTTTTAGACCGCTGTGTTTCAATGTTTGTTTCATTATTTGAGCTTGTAATTCTGTTATGGGAAATAGACAAGTGTTTCTTGGAATTGCTTCAGTTTACTTAACACAAAGATTAACGACTACGGCATAAACTCGCTTTGCATTTTCGGCTCTTTAAAGGAAAATTGTTCCTATCGAGTCGCTTTTCGAGAATCCAGACGCTTTCTTATCAAAAGATCTATTTACCCTGGCTGCCGACAACAAACCTAAATAATGGAATGCATAGAACAAACAATTATTTATAAATTACGAAAAAATTTAACTTGCTGTTCTATGACTTTTAATTAGTATTAAAAGAAAAAAATAAATAAAAAATGTCATTTTTGTCTTTAGATGCCAGAACTGGAAATAATTATACCTAGTATACTCTTATTTTACCTCAATCATACAGTTGGTATGATGTTTTGGGAAGTAAGCTTAAGATTCCCGTACTATCAATCGTGTAATCGCAATCTCCAGCTTTTATAGCTCTGTTCGCTTTTTGAATTGCTAGTGAACTTGATGTCGTTTTTATATTGATTGTGCAGCTTAAGTTTGTCATAACTATACAAAACTATATCCGGTTTCATAGCAAACCACAAAAAATCCCAGTAAACTTTTCGTCTATAATGAAAAAAAAAATAATAGATGATAAAATGCTTTTACTTTTAAATGAATCCATTAAATTTTTTTGTTAACTTACCTGGGTTTTATCGTTCAGTAAGTAATAATCTGAATCATATAATCTTAATAACCTCTTGTTCCGTATTTTAAAAGGATTTAATTAATCAACTATGATCGCTTCAAACGGAACTTTCCGTGCAATTCTTGTTTCAAGCGCTAGAAATTTTGCCTGAATTGCATTATTTCAAAAAAATAGTTTACGAATTTCGTAAAATTAGAAATGTTTCTTAAATGCGATGATACTTTAAACGAATGATCTATAAAATAATAATCTTATAAATCAATAATAGCGCTCATCATTACAATTAATTTCTGTATGAAAACAAAGTAAAAATATTCTAACATAATTTCCATCTTGTACGATCCTCAGATACGCAATCTGCTTCGTTTATTAGACTTGCACTAAGATTATTGATATTATCACTCTTCAGAACTTTTTCCGATATTCCAGAGAAGACCACTGCATTATCTTTTAAGCCTTTTAATTTTATATTTACTAAATGTATTAACACGAGCAAAACTATAACCAACTAATACATATATCAAATAAAGCTATTTACTAAAATCGCTGTTTATATAAACAATCAAATTAGTTTAATTAAATTAGGAAATTATGCTACTAAGTTCTGCAATATAAATTCGTTTACTATGCATTATATTTCATTGTCTTTGCATCATAAATGAAATAAATATTTTTCAGGGCTTTCGATAAGCATTTTTTATGTTAGAAATATATTTCTGTATAATCTACATTGTAAACGATTCGAGATATTTTATTTTTAATATTTTTAAAAACATTTAATACTTGCTGTATAAGAAAACTTTTTTAAGATCTTATAAATGGTTTTAACAGACGTAAATAGCAATATTCTTCTATACATAAAATAGATTTTTTGGAAATACGATTCGAATATTCTCAATGAAAGGAATAACATATTTAAATATTATAGAAAATTTACAATGTATAACATAAAAAAAAGAGTTCAATC
This sequence comes from Polistes canadensis, assembly GCF_001313835.1. NCBI lineage: Eukaryota > Metazoa > Arthropoda > Insecta > Hymenoptera > Vespidae > Polistes > Polistes canadensis. The sequence continues at coordinate 35,542 of NW_014569965.1, forward strand.
TTAAGTAGAATTTTTTAATAATTATTTTTTTTAAAGAAATATACGAATCATTAATCTCATAAAATAGCAATAAATGAACAAATATTTCCAGTTTTAAGGATTACACGCATAAGAATCGTTAACAAGAGTTAATTTATATAGTAAGAAAAATGTTGCATTTGTAATATGCAGGACATCTGTAAGATTTTCAAAGTGTAAGATTATCAACCTGTTTATAGAAAACTAACAAGGTTTGCAGAAAAATTGTATTTATAGTGCGTGGGCATAGCAATCTGATATTTACAGCAAAAGTTAATCGCCCTATAGTTATTTTGGTTTATTGTCTTCATGTACCGTTTATTTTAAAAATCAATTTTTGTTTTGATATGTCACTAGAAAGCTAATTCTATTTGCCGTTTCTTGCAAGAAAAATGCTCTATTTAATCTCTAAATTTAATTCAAGCTGAAGTATAATTTTGGATCGTACTTCAGGGGATCATCGCTGTAGTATATATTCAAAATTGCTATTTGTAAAGCTGAATCGATGTAACTACGATGGCAGAAGTAGCTCTCTTTTTTAAGCGAAGTAGGACGGATTCGTAAATATGGTTTTAACGTCAAGATTTTAGCCACTCATAATCGTTTACACTTACTACCTAATAACGGGAGCAAGAGAAAGTAAAGCTTTTTTAGTAGATATTAAAGGTACATTTAAAATCACTTTTTATTTAATTCTTCGTTCAATCTTTAGTAAATTAAAAAGTATTTATCTACCGCTCCAGAGATACCAGTATTTAAATAATAGATACGTTTAGAAAAAGTCTACCTTACGTTAGGTTTACATTGCAAATACAAGAGTGAAGTGACGAGTATCATAGTGTCGAAAAACTACGCCCCCTTGCGGGTAGATGCATGTAAAAGTCTATGTCAAATAAGCTTTGACTATGGAAATTAAAAACATCTAAGCTCTTTAAATAGGTAATAACAGCAGAATCTACATTATTAGAACCAAAACTAGTACCGAAACTGGTCAACCGTCGATGGAAACAAAACAATCCTCAAACCTTGCTCGTACAGAAAAAAAAATAATAAAAATAGATAAAGAAAATTTGTGTATGGATAGTGAGATGGATACAGATTCGGAAGATTCGCAAAACTGGATTCTTGCCTAATCAAGGGAATTAAAGGGTTTAGAAAAGCGCAAGTTCAGTGAACCAAGAAACCACAAAAATACCTCTGACGCATTATTACCAACAAAATAGCATTAAGACATTCCCCGAAAGCAACTCTTATGATCTACTCGACGAGTAAACAAAACCACAAAATACTACAGGAAATGTAGAAGAAAAAAAAAAGTAAAACAACCATCAATATACATCGACGCGGAGATCATTTCTCCTCTGCTTAAGTTACTGGATAAGAAAATTGAGCAAAATAACTATGTAATAAAATAATTTAAAGATAACCAAGTAAAAGTATAAAAAACTATCCTAAATACATTCAGAAAGGTAGTAGGTGCACTAAAAACTAAAGACCCACGTATAAAAAAAAAACCAGAAAAGCTAAAAAATCGTAATTTAATGAATTTATCCCAAATTAAATAAAGTTAAAATAACAAATAAATTAGATAAACCTGGCCACAAGGTAAGATAATTAAATAATAGAACAAAGATCGATAATCAACAGTTGCTACCTTTTTATTTATCCAACTTGCTCCTCAGGATAATAACAAAATCATATATAAGAAAATATCCTGTTAAATAACATAATTAAAGTCAAACTACCTAGAACTAAGAGAGAAATACTACAATGCACACGATGTCAAGCGTATAAACACACAAAACATTACTGCAACAAAAATCCAGCCTCTGTCAAATGTGCAAAAAAAAGTTTAATAACACGCTGTCCTAAGGAGGATAAAATTAAATACGTAAATCTTAACAGTTACCACCCAATAAATTATAATGGATGTCAGACGAGAGGACTACTACAACAAAAATTGTTTCCAACGATAAGAGAAATAGTACTGGACAAACGCACTATAGATGATACTAACTGAAACGATAATCAAAGCTTCTGAAAATAAAGTGTACTGTTCTGCTGTCTTCATAGATATACAATAGAAAAAGCTTTTCATAAAGTGTAGCATCTCGGATTATTATAAGCAATCAATAAACACTTTCCACACTCGCATTACAAACTACTAAAATCTTACCTTTCCGACAGAGCACTCTACGTAAAAATAAAAGACACTCATTTAAACATCCAACTAAACAAAGCAAGGATTCCGCAGGGAAGTATCTTTAAGCCACAACTCTATACCCTCTGTACGGCAGACATAGCAATAAACGCTAATTGCACATACTAACTTTTGCTGATGAAACAGCAATGCTTACAATAAACAAGGATCCGAAACAAGAAATTCAGTCGTTCCCAAAATAATTTACTTTCGTGAGAAATTATTACGTAACAGAAAGATCAAAGTAAATTCTACCAAGTGTAAACATACTACGTTTGCCGTAAAGAAAAACTAAATACTTAAACAAAAACAATATAATATAATAATTCCGCAAGTAACAACGGTTAAGTATTTGGACTTAAATTTATATTCTAAGCTTGCAGGGAAAAAGCATGTAAAAGGTAAAATTTATCAAATACGTCTAAAAAGAAGACAAATTGCTTAGCAAACTAGTAAAAAGTCTAAACTTTGCATACAGAATAACCAAATAATATTTGAAACTTTAATATAACCCATCTAGATCTACGGATTACCGCTTTGGGGTATTACAGCGTAAAGTAAAATTGCCAAGCTTAAAGCTTCACAATTCATAACCTTACAAACAATCGTGGATTTTCCATAGTACGTCCGTAATGGAGAAATAAGAGTGTACCTTAATATTTCTACAATAGATGAAGACACAACTGAGAAAACCTGCAATATTTAAAGGTAGATTGAGCGCACATAAGCCTGCTTACTGACGATAACTTCACCAATATTTCCCTAGAAGGCTCAGAAGTATCCACCTAGGAGACTAAGTAAAAAATTACATGTAAATAAAATTAATGACAGAAGCGATGATATCTCATTTAAGAGACTGATTACGTTCTATCTTTTTTTACTTTTATAACAATTCACTAAACGTCTACGGACAAATTTTAAAGAAGTACAGAGTTATTAGAAAAAAACAAATATTACTTTACTCCTAAAATTTAGGGGGAAATAGCAACAAATCATGCATTGCGTTTATTAGAAATTCAAAAGTAACAAATTTTTGTCTAAAAGAATGAAATTAAAAAATATTTAGTTGTAAGAAAGAATAGCATTTCTAGTAATAATTTTTATATTCAAGAACAGAAAATGACGTCATTTCATCGAGTATTGCCGTCTGCCGCCCCCTCATGATACCATTTAAACGTTGCTGCCTAGCTTACGAAGGCTTTTCCCCTTCTTATCGAAGTTTGTCCTTTATCCCTGTGACTCCTTTCCTGGCAAAGTTTTTCCTTCTATCAGGCTAATAGCATGGTCAACATATCATGTAAGAGTTGTAAAGAAGATTTGGCTCTATCCTCGCTGCCACCGTAATCTTTTCCAAATTTTTGAGGCAGATTTAGTGATGTCCCTAATGGCAAACTAACTTTTCTCAGTTGCGACGATTACTATAATTTGTCATAAAAATATAAGCAATCAAAGATTTATCGATCAATTTGGTGTGTAATACGATAGTAATATTTATATTATCAAAAAATTTCTTCTTTTATTTCTTTTACTGTTTTCGACGTACGAGTTTTAAAAAGAATCAAATGTCTTTTATTTTCGGTTAGCGATAATAGGATTAGTTACCGAAGTCTTATTTATGTAAACTTTCCTCGTATTGCATAATGATGGTGATAACTAATGCGAATGAAAACGATAAGCTGGTGTATCCGATTAATGCTTTCTTCGAATTAAGAATACGTACTCTTAATAAGTAAAAATATTACTGAAGGGTGATAAATGTGCAAAAGCTGGATTTTTGTGTGGAGAAAAGAAATACAACGTAACGGTACTTTTGCGGTAGAGGATTGAAGTATTCAATAGTAAAGTGAGCATTTCAAGTATTAAAAATTTATACTGCGTTACTTAAATCATATAATATAAAGAAAAAAGGGAATATATTTGTTACCTTCTCTTTTTAAAGATTCAAATATAAAGTTGTGTGTATTAGAAAGAAAAACAATAAATACTTTACTTATACTTTTACTTATTTCATCGAACTTTTTTTCTGATTCGAGCGGAGAATTTCGCATTGCTCGTTCTGCGCTAAGTTAGAAGTATTGAACAAGTCAATGTCTTAATTCTCTATTGTTTCGTAAACATTTTTGGACTTTTATTCGTAGATTAGACTTTTTGCCTAAGTATAAAAAATTTGAAAGTTTTCTAGTAAGCATAAAATAGTGTAATCGTATTTATATAAACTAATAACTGTTATTTAGATTTATTTAAAATGCACATTTTTACAATGAACTGTTTAAAAAGAAAATTATAATTTACTGTATTTTAAATGCCCTTAAATATTAGGTGAAAATCGGTCTATTATAAAAATATTACTTGACGCTTAGATCGCGTTAGCACCTTATAGATCGTCCTATAAAGTTGACAATTTTGTATTTTTACGATTATTAACATTTTTCTTTGACTTTTTCTTTATTTTGTTAAATTTTAAGATTTCACGAAGTTTTGCCAATTTAAGAATAAATCAGCAAATAAAAGAATGTAATAATATTAAATTTTTCCGATTCAGGTGTTATTAGTAGCTTTATTTAACGTTAATATGACACTTATTTCATGTTTCTTCAGAGAAATTTTTATCAAAAAAGTACATTACAAATAAAAATTGTTTATAGGAATTATACGTTGTTATTTATCTGCTTTTCTAGAAACGTATTTATGCAAATACTAGCCAAATCCTTCAATAATCTTTGCTTGACAAACGTTACCTAAATAATATTTATTAGTAAACCTCACTGTCTATTCATGTGTTTTAACATAAAATCTTATACAAAGCCTAATATAGTATTATAATAAGTTAGATCTGAGACGTTACTAATAAGAAAATTGTTTCTAAGACTTTTAAAAACGTCAAAAAGTGTAAAATATCAGCTTTCGAATAGAAATTACTAAATTAAACTTACGTTTTGATATTTTCCATTTTTTAGATGCTTATTGCGTGTTTATATCTAAAAATGAAAGTGTCTTTACTTGTAAAGCAATTACAAATGAATGTATGGTCGAGTATTAACGTTTCTTTCAATTATTCTTACGGCATTACATATTGGTTCAGTAAGATTACGTTTCGACTAGGAAACGTCAGTTTATCACGACTTATAAGTTGATACTCGTAAGCAAAGATTTTTAAATTTTCTCTTTGTGGAGACAATATGACAACTTTTTCTATTTTAATATTCAAAACCTTAATGAGTATAATAAACGTATTTTTGTTGTGTTTCCGAAAGCATTTATTAGGTATTTTTCTATATTTTATAAAAGAGTGTACCCAAAAAAAAGTTAACTGTACTCATTAAACATGGTTTATATATGCGAGTGCATTATGCAATAATAAATTGTTCACATTATTTATATATAATACGGATTCTCTTGATACGGATTACTCGGTGATTCTTGATAGTTCATCACCCGTAAGAGTCTTATGTAAGATTCGTTCTGGCTGGAAGTAGTAGAAGCGAGGTCTTAATTCCCCATTGCTAACAGAGATCACGTGTTAGCGTTTAATGCTAATTCGCCGCCGTCGTAACTTTCAAAAGTCCTAGAAGTAATAACGTGCACATTAAATAGAAGAAAGTAAAGTGGATTCTTATACTAAGTTGATAGATTTAGAAAAACTAGCTTATCAACAAATGATTTTATTAATAAACTTGATTAAAATATTAGACAAACAAGAATTTATATGCAAATATAGAAAAAAAATAGATACATTATTCTAATTATAATTAAAACAACTTTTTTGTGAAACTGAAAAATAAGATTTATTGTTCCTACAGCAAGTCTTACAAATTTATTATATTGCATACACACATGTATTGGAATTAGGGGAATTTATATATTTTTTCTGTTTTTAATATTATACTAATGTATTTATATTATATATATGTAAATTTTTATTTCTTTAGTTCTAATGTGCCACGCTCTGCATGCAACAACGTGGTGGTTAGGATTACAGGAAGAGAGAGAAAAAGAGAAAATAAAATTATTATATTTTGCTGCATACATAAAACAGATTACCACAAAACTACCATCAATCGACATACATCAAATRGACCTATAGAACGTTTGAATTCTACTCTAAAACAGAAGTTAGGAATCGTAATAGAAGAAAATCCAAGAGAAACGATCAGAAACCGTATAACAAGAGTAATTCTAATTTAAAATCGAAGTATCCAATCAGCCACAAACTTTGCACCTTTTATYCTTTTATACAGATTATACGAAGACTTGCATGGACATGTAATCGAAGTCGTGGCCAACACATTTGAAAAAGAAAATGATAAACAAAAAAAGGAAATTTTACCTTTCTGGAACATCTGATATAATAAGCAGATCGATAAACAAAAGTTTCCTAACGACTTTGATAAAACATTAGAAAATAGGGAAATCTATATTAAAACGCATAAACAGCWGCGAGACAAAACGGCAACTCGTTATCACAAAATGCTTGTAAACAAACATAAGGGTCCCGCGTTAACATGCTATGTACATGGTTAGCCCCGACGTTATAACCTAAGAAGTGCCAAGAAATTAAGAAAAATCTCTTATTCACAGGACCATGAAGATTGTGCGGATTCTACTACTCGCGACAATGCTCGTGAGGGGTGACGGCGAAGAAGAAATTAATTCGACTCACTACGATGTTCGACAGGGAATTGGGAGAATCATATCAGAATATCACTATATACATTTTAACCTAAACGTCCACAATCTCCGAGGCACATACACACAAATCCTTACAAATTACCACATGCTATCCCTAAGACGGGAACTTAAAGAGTCGGGATTACTAAAGCAGGCGGCAATCATGAGCGATGAWATACGCCAGAATCTCGATCAGATAGCACCCCTTAATAAAAGAAGCAAGAAAGGCTTGGTAGACGGATTAGGCACAGCGATGTTTCGGAAACCCGGAMGCGGAAAATCTAAGAAAAATCAATAATAATCTAGATTTACTTAATCATCAACAACAGGAGGATATTATAACATTAAATAAATCAATAAGTATAATATACAAAATTGGCAAAGATATAAACGCTAACACAAAAATTATTAACGGAAGTTTGTCAAACATATCAAAGACTTTGGTTGATCAAAACATCAAATTTAATATTTTTGAAAGAATGATCACTCCTATTATACAGAGACAGCACTTTCTCGATATGTTAGGCAAAATAAAAAGATCCTTTATTTTTTCAGAACAATTATTCAATCTTCGATCTCACATATGAACAAATGTCAAATATTCGAGCACACCTTTTAGAAATTTATTCTTATAAAGAACTAAWGTTACATTATCATAGCTTGTTAGATTTTCGCTTTACTAAAGGAACAATCGTACTTACCCAAGACCATATCATATACACCCTTAAAATTCCTATCCTAAACACTATCAAATTCACTTTTATCCAAAGACTTGCTACTATCAACAATAATAATCAAACGAAAATTGTTACTACGCCTTGGACTTTAATGGAACCTTCAAACATTCTATCTGTAAGAGACTGTCCATTCATTGATAAGGGAGTATATTTATGCCGAAAGATAACGACGGCCGAAACAGGGTCGGTCGTTGTGTATGTGGATTCATTCCTGATGCTTATTTACAAGTTGTCTGGAGATTCGACATTAATATCAAGTAACTACTTAGTAAAAATTGGACATGATGGCAACGAAACGATGATCAAAGGAACACACCTGATACGAGAGAGTAGCCTACAAATTTTAAGATACGAATTCGACGAGTATCTGGGTGAAATAGAGCAAGTCAGTCTTTTACAACCTCTTATAATCAAGAAACACCAATTGAATTTTGAACCGCTAAAAACCTTAATCATACCAACAATAACTACACCAAAATTCATAGCTCCTAATGAATCATTCGGACTAGAATTTCATACATCAATAACCTCAATCGCATTAGTTCTATTACTGATATCCGTTATGCTTATTTACTTATTGTATAAATGCAAGAATAGGAGGAGACAACATACGAAACAACATACCCCAGATATCAAGGACGAGGACGTCCTTGAATTTCGGCAGTTAGGAGTTATATAATTCGGCCTCTAGGCATCTGGTTGCCGAGCGGCTAACGTCCTTATCATCATAGGTAGACTAAACATCCTCGATGCCCGAGCAAGACGGCTTGAGATAAAGGGCCGTTCAATTGGAATGCGATAAAAAGCACAAGGAAAGTGCTTACCATCACTTCTCTCGTACCGGCGTCGATTCACTCTCTTCCGAGCATTCAATCTGTAACGACGTATTAATCAGTAAAAGCATTTTAATCAATTTCTTTCAGTTTGATTATTTACCCACTTACCTGAACTAAATATATCATTCGTTTTTACTTACGTGTGTGAATTTATACTCGTACACTGTAATTTAACTAGTGCGAGTAAAAAAAGAAATGGATATTATTTTCTTAAGCGATAGCGAGTATTTTTGTTTGGGCCATCGATTGTTGAATGTACTGTATTATATATTTCTGATATTTTTTCATGCTGTAGCGAGAATTTTTCGTTTTGATATCATAACCAAATATAAACCACGCATATATAAAACAAGTAAATGTAAAAAAATAAAAAGTCATTAATTCGGTATCATATTAATTGATAATACCAACCAAAGATTTGTAAATTAAAAAAAAAAAAAGAAATTCAAAGATCTTTTCATCTTTTATCAATTTCTACAATGCAAAATCAGCTACAACAAAATATGCTGCAAYAGCAAATCAATGGTTTCTTTAGAATGGGGAATTGTATTGCGGCTATTGTTGTATTTAATAAGTACATGCGATTTATAAACAAATTTATGTTTACTATTGTTCTAATAATATACATATGCTATTTTTTCCGATTTCTCCAACTGTCCTTTTTAAGTCTAAGGGGAAGATGTGGTTTCAATATTGATGGTTGTAGATTTACCCTTTCCGCCTCGGATTAAGGATCATACTCGAGTTCAACCCTATTTTGACGGAAATCGTCTAATGCGCTCTTTGCGTAGAAAAGACAAAAAAATAATTTATTTTATATAACATTAAAACCTATTTTTTATTACCGATCATATATTCTTGTTAATAATTTCTTGAAATTTTACAACAGTATCATGATTATACAGTTAATTGCATAAAAATCTAATGGTTCATTCTATAGAAAGAGAACAAAAACATAAGAAGAAAATATAACTCAACGTTAAAGAATTTTTATAAGTATACAATATTAGAGATTTTTAAGCAGCGAACATTCGAATTTACTTTATAAGAAATTCGTCGTTTCAAAGAAAAGATCTAAGGAAAAATAATTGAACGTATTTTTTCAATAAAAACCAGGGGAAAAAAATCTTTCAAACATTTACTTTCTCTAAATTTGTTTCGTAAATGTGATTCGAACGTTGAAGAATAATAACATATAACAAAAATACAAATATAAAATACAGATAGATAAGAAAAACTCAAGATACGTTTAAAAATTAATAAACGGAACTTTATACCAAGTTGAATGAAAAGATGTGTAAATTGCTTTATAGAAAATATAATATATAATAGATGTGAATTAAAAAGATTAAGCTAGATTAGAAAGGAGGTAACAGTTCAAAGTTGGGAAAGCACGTGCTAGTGTGAAAAGCGGTTTAAGTAAAAGGAAAAAAAAGAATAAGTTGTAAAAGTGAGTTTTGAAGTAAAAGTAAAGAAATCAGTGAATAAACAGTGTTAAAATAAGGTGAAAAGTAAAGGATATGCAGTGACGGGTGAAAGAAAAAACGATGTTAGAATAGAGTTTAAAAGTGTCAAGGGCGACAAATGGAAAATGGAAGAGAAAGAAGATAAAGATAAGAGTAGATAAGAAATGTTCCTTAAAATCCGGTAATTGATAAGCAAGTGAAGTCGGCAAAAAAGATCTTGTGCTTATCATCTGTTATATAGTCGGTAAGGAAGATTTCTGTCTTAAATCTCAAAAAGTACTATAACGGCTGGAAAAACGCATGGAACGGTGAATACGAGGAGTAATACAAGCATAATGTTAAACTGGTCGATTTTTTTATTTTGAATCTAAATCCTTCTTTCACTATTGCTTTCAATACTAATTTTATGTGTTCTGTATGTTCTTCGAAAGTTTCAGAATATATTAACACATTGACAGTCGTCGACGTACGAGACATTTAATGCCTGAGCGCCGGCACCGTAGCAGCAACTTAACGCCCCATCGCTGATCATAAAAATCTCCAAAAAAATATTTAAAAAATCGGCATAACCATAGCAAGTAAATAAAAATCGATGTGTAAGATACTCATACAAACACAAAAAAATCTACACATCGAGAAAAACTCGCTTTATCCCGCGGCCGAAACACAAGCGCAAGACTCGGAAACCCGCATTTTCGCGGGACCGGCTGTCAATGTGTTAATATATCATTTATATAGTTTTCTAAAAAATTTGTGAGCTTATGTTTTCATTAAAATATTGCTTAGAATTCTCTGAAATATCGCTGGTGATGTCTTTAGTCCAAATGGCAAGCATGTCAATTGAAAATATCCATCCTGCGTCACAAATCCAGTCTTTCCCCTATCTTCGATACGTAATGGAATTGACCAAAAAGCAAAACTTATGTCTAATGAAGTAAAGTATTTAATGTTTCTTGTTTATACTATTAAGTCGTTTATTAAAGGAAATGGCTGAGCCTGACGAACTATAATCTTACTTAATTCTCCAAAATCTATACACATTTTCATCTCCTTTAAACGTTCGAATCACATTCGCGAAACAAATTTAGAAGAATTAAATGTTTAAAAGATTTTTATTCCGCAGTTTTTTATTGAAAATATGCTTGAAACAATTTTCTTTAGATCTTTCTTTAAGAACGACGAATTTTCTATAAAAAAAAAATTTTCGTTGTTTAAAAATTTCTAATATTTTATATTTATAAAAGTTCGTTAACGTTGAATTATATATTTTTTTCCTATATGTTTGTTTTTTTTTATTAGAATGAACTATTAGATTTTAATGCGATTAACTGTATAATCATATTACTATTGTAAAATTGCAAAAAAATATTAACAAGAATATATGTTCGGTTAAAAAAATTAAGTGTTAATGTCATATTACGTAAATTATTTTGTTGTYTTATTTACGCAGGGAATGCAATGGACGAATTTCGTTTAAATGGGGTTGAACTCGAGTATGATCCTCAATCGAAAGCAGAGAAGTTAACCCTGGCGAAACCACCCATATCGAAAACTAATCTTTCACTTAAACTGGAACAGTTTGGGAAATAAGAACAAAATATATGTGTATTTTATAAGAGCAATAGTTGACATGAATCTTTATATCAATCGCATGTACTTATTAAATACACCCATGACCACAATACAAGGTCCCATTCTAAAGAAACCCTTGCTTTGCTATTGCAGCTCATTTTCTATTGTTGAAGTAGATAAAAGATATATCTTGGAATTTGTTTTCCTTTTTTTTTTATTTACAAATCCTCAGTTAGTATTGACAATTAATATAATACCGATATATTGATTTTTAATTTTGTTGCATTTTCATTCTTTCTATTTGCATGTTTCATATTTGATTATATTTAAATTAMAAATATTTCAATATTTTGTTTTTTTTCTTGTTTTCCAAAAAAAAGAAGTGTCTTTGATTGATGGCAATGACGAGGATGATRAAGCAAGCAAAGAATTTAAAAAGTGATGGAAATAAATTTATGAAGAAATTCGAATGAAAAGGAGATGAATTTATTTAATTTAAATTTATATTCGACTACTTTATGATTAATTTTATTTTGAAATTAAATTTATGTATTTAAATATATATTCGTATGTATTCTTTTAATAATAATATAATTGTATGTGCCCATAATTATGAAAGTGGTCTATGTCAAAATTAACAAGAACTGAGAAAAGAAAAACTTTGTATTATATCATTTTTACAAGAAAATTATGCCTTTTATACGTACAATTATTAATTAAAAATTTCTTTAATAAAAATTCAATCGTAAAAACTTTTAAATATTTTCTTTTTATTCCTAATTAAATACATATATATATATATATATCGATTTACTCGTTTTCTCGTTTGTATTGTCGGAGTATTTCCAATGTTGTGTGTTAAACGGTAAGACAAAATCAACAATACAATTTTCAATAATTGTATAATATTAATGTTCAATTCAATACATGATTCAGTTTTTCGCTACAAAACCGTAATCTCTCACTCTCTCCGTTTTCCTGCTTCCAACTCTGCTCGCGCTCCACCAATACAATGACTAATCTCTTTGCACTAATCACTTTCTCGCACGCTACAATTCAGCCATTTTGCTTTTTTGACGTCCTGGTCGACAATTCGTTCGTCTACGGAAATCGGTATTTCTAAGCTAGTCAATAAAAGGCAAATAAGAACTTTTCTTGTCTAACGCAATTACAAATTATTATAATGGTAATTCGACGACGCTGAATCGACTGGTGCTTATTTTTTTGCACTACAATGTGCCATTTATGAGAAAAAGGGTAAWAATGTAGTTAATAGCCGTATCTTAGAATCTAGGCATGAAATCAAAAAAACGTTCAGACAAAAGTTGTAGACAATTAAAAAATGTATAAAAAATGATTAAAGGTGTATCTTCATATCTGCAAAAATAAGCGAGAAAATGAGGGTGAAAGGTAATTGTAAGAGTGGGAGCAAACCCCGCTTCTTCGTCCGTCTTTCCCCGCGAGCGGACTAGTTGCGTTATCTTGGGTTGTGTATACGAGTGCGAGTGAGACAAGAAACCGATATTTCTCTCTTTATATTTTTTCATGTTGTAGCGAGAATTTTTTCTCATGGCCAGTCCTTACTGTGCGCCACCAATCCAGGCGTTCCATAGATACGCGGGTATACCAAGTACGCTGGGCGCCATTATCAACAGCTTCTTATGCGTTCAATACTAACAAATGGAAATATTTTTTCAAGTATTGCTATATCATAAAATTAATGATTCGAGTAATGCTTTAAGAAGATTAATAATAAAAATAGTATATAAAAAAATTTCATTCATGATTGAATTCATTTCATGTTATACATTGTTATTATTCTGTAATAATTAAATTTTTTATTCTTGCGTTTAGAATGGTCGAAAAGTATTTCTAAAAAAACTGTTTTGTATAAACRTATATATTTTTAAATTCGTATTTCCCACAAATTTATAAGATCATTAAAAAACATTTCAATTAAGCAATTGTTGCATGTTTTTGAATTTAAAAGAATGAAGTATGTCTAACTGCTTTTCCTGTAGATCAGACGAAAATATCTTATTTTTATAAAAAAAAATTAGATATTAGAGGTCTTTAGAAGTCTTGGGAAAGTTTTTTTTTAAATAATTAAGAATTAACAACGCAGCATAATCTACAGAAAACACATTTAAATTGCAGAACTTAATGACATTATTAACAATTCAAATTAGACTTATTCGATTTGCTATACAGGCAGCGACTTCAATGAATAGCTTTATTTGGCCTACGAATTAGTAGTTGATAGCTTTGCTCGTGTCGATACATTTAACAAATATGAAATTAGAAGGCTTGGAAGAAAGTGCAGTGGGCTTCTCTAGAGTATCGGGAAAATTTCCAAAGTGTAACAATATCAATGATTTAAGGGACAATCTATTAAATGGAGAAGATTGCGTGTCTGAGGATCACACAAAATGGAAATTAGATAATAACATGTTTAATTTGTTTTTATACGAAAAATAAACGTAATTATGTGGTTTAGTTTTGAGTTATTAAATTATTATTTTTTAGATCAATCGTCTAAAATACCATCGCGTTGGGGACGCATTTCTAATTTAACAAAATTCGATAACTTTTGTCTTGCCATAAATTTTATTCAGGAAAAAAATCTATCGTGAGAAATGAGAATGACAATGAAAGTTACGTTAGAAGCAATCATTGATGCCGGAATAAATCCTGTAGAGCTACAGAAAAAGAAAACTAATGTTTACAGGGTATTGAATTTATATGAGTCAGATAGTTATTTACTGAAAGATAAAACTCAAGTAAGTTAATAGAATGATCTAATTGATTCCATTTAAGTGTAAAATCATTTTATTTACAATTGTTTTTATTTTCATTATAGATGGATGGATGTAGTCTACTGGGGGATTGCCGTAGTTTTCTATCAAACTGGATCTCGTTCTGTATGGGTTTAACTGGCTCAACCTGCACTATCGACTCAACTAGCACATTAAGTTCATTAGCAATTCCAAAAGCGTACGAAGCTATAAAAGCTGGCGATTGCGATTACGCGATTGTAAGTGGGGAAATCGTATGCTTACATACCCAAACGTCTTACCAGTTGTATAATTTAGGTAAAATAAGGGTATATTAGGTATAATTAATTCCAGTTTTTGCATCTAAAGACAAAAATGACATTTTTCATTTATTTTTTTCTTTTAATACTAATTAAAAGTCTTAGAACAGCAAGTTAAATTTTTTCGTAATTTATAAATAATTTATTTAGTATTTCTCTCGTCCAAAAATTACAATTTTTAAAGATGAAATTTAACAGGGAACTTGGACATTTTTCTAGAAACATAGTTCTACTTCTTTCATGTCCAAGTTCCCTGTTAAATTTCATCTTTAAAAATTTATAAATAATTGTTTGTTCTATGCATTCCATTATTTAGGTTTGTTGTCGGCAGACGGGGTAAATAGATCTTTTGATAAAAAAGCGTCTGGATTCTCGAGAAGCGTTTTAATAAGAACAATTTTCCTTCAAAGAGCCGAAAATGCAAAGCGAGTTTATGCCGCAGTCGTTAAACTTTGTGTTAAGTACACTGAAGCAATTCCAAGAAACACTTGTCTATTTCCCATAACCGAATTTTAAGCTCAAATAATGAAACAGACATTGAAACACTGCGGTCTAAAACCAAGCGACGTAACTTACATCGAAGCCGATAGTACAGCAATGAAATCAATGGATCTCGAAGAATTAAAGGCAATAGATCTTGTTTCTGGTCAAGATCGAAGCCTATCTAATCCTCTCTTAATAGGATCTCTTAAGTCAAACATTGGTTACACATATAATAATAATACAATAAATTCGGTAATCAAGGTAAATTTTCTAAAAAGACAAAATTAAATATAAAACAACACAAATTTGGTATAATATTCTACATTTGTTTATTTTTACTTCTTGGTACTAATTGCTATGGAGACCGGAGTTATACCTCCGAGTCTTCATTCTTCATCCGAGCCTCCAGAAGAAGCCTAATGCCTTCAGGATTATGCCTCTAATCCTAATGCCGCTTTAAACGGTTACTTCTATCACATTATCCTAAAACGTCATTTAAAAAAGAAGCAAAAAGGAAAACTTTCACCATATATTATGCCACGACTTTTTGTAGTTTCTTATCGAACTCAGAAAATGATATCGTCGATCTTTAATATTGTAAGATATTTATTTTACGACCGAACTGATTAAGCAAAATGATCGTGAATTATATTCTATTTGTGTTTAGTTAAATTCAAAGAGAAGAGATAAAGAACTGGCTCAATTAATTACTGATATTACTGAAAAACCATTTCCTCATTCTTTGTATTCTGAGTACACAGTAATTCCAGATTTTGAAGCCACTAATATTTAGCATATAATAGAGATTGTTTAAGCTAATTTGTCAGCTCAATCCCGAGAGATCTCGTTCGTTTTTTCTGGAATGAAATCACAATAAGCTGGAGTAGAAACTACTAATTTTATATTTAATAAAATAAAACAATTTTACATCGTATATAATAAATGTAAAATTCTCTTTCAGGTGAATCGCTAAGAAACATAACAATCTTTGCCGAAGCTATACAAAATTATGATGTAGTTTTAAGTCTTCGAGGTTATGATATTGTGCATATTATATGCGATAAAAATCCAACAATATACGATAATATTAAGAACTGCTTTCTGGGAACAGCAGCAATACAAGTAATAATATATCTGATGTTTCCCCTTCAGCAGTGGTTATTTTTTCTTTTTTTTAAATGAATAACTTCGAATGATTGTTACATAGATCGGTCTGGTGGATATTCTATATGATTTTGGCGTAAAACCGAATTACATGATCAGACATTCTGTTGGTGAGCTAGGTTGCTCTTACGCACATGGTTGCTTTAATGCCGAGGAAATGATTTTAGGCGCTCTTTCTCGTGGTTTGGCTTCAGAAGAAAGTGATTTAATACATGAAACGGTGGCCGCAGTAGTTCTGGGTTGCAAAAAGTTTCCACATTTCTGTTCTGAAGACATTGATGTGGCCTGTCATAATGAACCCGACAGTTCTACTATAAGTGGACCTATTGAGTCCATAAAAGCTTTTGTAAAAGAATTACATGTAATGCTTAGGAGATTTTTTGATAAACATTTAAAATATGAACACTTTCAATTTATAATTATTTTTTCTTTAGAGTAAAATAATATTAGCTAAAACCGGGCTGACTAGTAATATTTCTTTTCATAGTCGGTACATTTCTCCAGCTGGTCCAAAGTTGTTAGAATGCTTAAAAAAAATCATCTTTTAGCCAAAAAATCGCAGTGAACGTTAGATATGCACGTCTATTCCAAAAATTGAGTGGCATTTAAAGAAAGCTCACTATTCCTCACCAGAATATCATACAAATAATCTCCTTTCTTTTGTCTTATTCGAAGAGATATTAACAATGTTACCAAAAACCGCTATAACGATTAAAATTTCACCCCATGGACTTCTATAGGTTTATTTGTAAGAAAATAAGTTCAAATAGAAATTTTTTTAAAATTAAATTAACCAATATTTTTAATTTATTAGGCAATTTTAAAAAAATCATTTAAAAGAAGTTGCAATTATTTATCATTTACAAAACGAGGCTATAAGGACAATGCAACTTTTTTTTTATCCACATTAGGAAAGCTTTATAATCTTGGATTTCCTATTACTCCAGGAAAGCTCTACCAGAGAGTTTCTTATCCTGTTTCTAGAGAAACCCTATCTATTTCTCCCTTTGTTCGATGGGATCATAGTTCTGATTGGTAAGTACAAAATAGAGTTTTCTCAAATGGATAGTATAAACATTTATTTTGTATGTCTGACAAGTCGTGGAAAGTATTAAATCGCGGGAAACTCAACGAACTGAAGAACTGGTAGATTTTTAATCAGATAAATACAAGTTTTTACGTATTTTTAAGATTAATGGCAATGTTATCATTTCTTTAGCTGTCTATTTAAAGTTGGTTGTGAATATTTATTTAAATTTAATACCGAATAATGCTGATAATTCTTTTATACTCGAGAACATTATCATTCACAATAAATTAATAGAAGTAGCTAGAAACGGCAAAATTCTTTTAATTATTANTTATCATTCACAATAAATTAATAGAAGTAGCTAGAAACGGCAAAATTCTTTTAATTATTATGATACTCAAAGGTATATATAGCAAACCTGTAAATATAAAGTTTTAAAAGAATAATTGAAAAAATGTAAATTTTCAGGTTCAGGAAAATTTGAAGTAAAAACCAATGATGAAATCATGATAGCTATTCGTTTAGCAGAAAAAACAAAGAAATATATTCCAGAAATAATTTTACCAAAAGAAGAAACGGAAACTTGAGACGAAGAAAATATTTACTCTAATCTACTTTTACATGGGTACCAGTGTGAAGAATCTTACAATATTATTAGAGGACTTTTTACATTGTGTTCCAATGAAACGATTAAATGGAGTAGAGACTGGAGGTTAATACTAGAAGGATTAGTTATCAGCATTAGGAATAAAAATATATTGTTACTGAGTAGGATACAAAAACTCGTCATCGACATGAAACAATAAACAGAAAAAATGAAAAATAAAATGGTGAGCATTTGAAACCTAATATTACCTTACTCGTGGTTATTACGATGTAATATCGACCAAAAGTTCTAAAACTCTTCAAATTCTTTACCATATAAATAAAAATTGAAATAAATGTGTATAATCTTAAACAAATTTTTGGACTAAAAATAAATCAATTTTAATTTGGTTTTCTTAGAATATCTCACAAAGAATAAAGAATTAAAAATAATATTATTTATTAAATTATGCTCTGATAATACATTATTTATGACTGTTTTCATTAAAAATAATGGTCGGCAACAATTTTTTAACATTAAAGTAGTAACATTTACAGTTAGAAAATACTAGAATAGACAATTTGCTAAAACTAAAACAATTAGTATGCAAGAAGGCAATACTTATATTTTTTTTTAAACGACACAAAAATAGTTTTTACACCAAATATGCCCGTAACTCAAACTTGTTATATTATCAACATACATTTTTCTTATCACTTATTTAAGTATCGTGTTTATACATGTTTCGAMAAACAAATAACGTAATGTATCATAATTTAACAAACTATATATACTAACTTTCTTTCGTAGCCTTACTGATGAAGTTTGAGAAACGGGCAAACGTAATTGCTTATCCGAAAATTGCAATGAGTGTAATCCAATTTGAAAAATTAATATTTAAAAAGAGGTATCGGATAATTGTCGTGAATGAACTTCGATTTATCTAGAATATTAATAAAATAAAGACGGATATCGACGACGTAATAAACGAAATACTCGGAATTATTTAAAAAAATATTTGTATCAACAATGAAGAAAAGATATTATTAACGAATGAGTTAAAAAAGAAAAATTATAATATTTTGGATTCTCTCGAGAATACCATAAGAAAGACGAGAAAAAACTTTAATAGAAAATTAATTGCTAGAGAGTGGTTTTATAAGACAATTTATAATAATTTTATTTTACGATTATAAATAACGCGCATTTTACCGATGTAAGAAGACTTATTAGTACTCTCGGTAAAGAATCATTTTTATTGACAATCATTCAAACRAAAGAGGAAGATAATGCAATTTCTGTATTGACAAGTGTGAGATTAAACATCGTCCTGAAAATAAAAATAGTTCTCTGTCGTACAGCTCTTCTTTTACATAAGGAAGCAAATCTAGGGAAAACTGTTGTCGGTAATAACCACGAAAACTGTAAAGATCGGTTAAAAGTCTGCTTACAAGACTCAAAATATGACAATATTATATTTGTGGTTAACACTATTATCGATAATAATATATTTGAAATACTTCGAAATATAAAACGAGAACCCGGGTACAAGAAACTTCAGATTTTCGATCTACAAGACGCACAGGCATCGAAATTCTCACTTCAAAATGAATTCTATGAATCACAAATGAAACTTAATCTTCGTAAAAATGTGTCAGCGCCAAATAATGTGTGGGGCACTTACAGATGGATGACATTGCTAGTAAGGTCTGCTTCTTCTTCGCGTTTATATGCTAAAATTAATAAATCAGGCTCATTAGAATAGATGAACAAATTACCATTGATAAATGAAAACAATAATAGGATTGTAAATAGTAAATGTTCTGCATTTGAATTAAGTATTTACGAATACTGGTTAAAAAAAGGTGTCAGTCTAGAATAACAGATATCTATTACAGAATATTCAGAGACTAATAAAAAAGGTCGTAAAGTAATGAGACTAGTTGATAATCTCACTATAAGTAAAGAAATTTYAGCTGATCCAGATTTTACTTTGATTATTCCAGACAGTGGGAGCTTCGAAGATGCTTCAACAAATCCCCAAGCCTATTTGGCAGCTTTCTGCATTTTGCATTCAGATAATAATAAGTTTATACTAATTAAAACTGTATTATTACATTAAGGTCCTAGCAACGTAGGACAGGCTCTCATAAATTTATCCTTATCTTATAATTTTGATGTTTACAATTCTTACGAAACGTAAGTAGAAAAGCGGGTGATCGAGTCTATACGACCACGTTTACCACAGTCTAATATTACTAATGTTAAAGCCTATAAGATTAACATTTTGAATACGACGAAAGGCAAAGGTTTTGATTTTGTAGTTGCAAACTATTCTTTTTTAGACGATATGGAAAACTGTGTGTACATTGTTAAAAATTGTAGACATTTGGTAATGATTTATGATTTTAAAAGCCGTAATTACAATCCATTACAACTACCTAATTTTTTACGATCCCTAAATGTATATAGCTACTTTATACAAGACCTTATAAAGTTACCACACACAAAAAAGAGAATCAGCGGAATTAATGAGAAAAGSTCTACAAGCAAGTATAATGAAACCAATTATAGCTCTAAGTATTATGATTCAGGGAGCAACAGAAAAAAAGAAAAATTGAGGCTTTTGAACGTTACCGAAAGGTTATTAATTATATATATAGTTTATCAAATAATACGTTCGATTTTTGTATAATTATTATACGAATGTTTTTTTTTACAAGTTTTTGTCAACTTGCAAAAAGAAAAAAAATTCTCTAACATCATTCCTCAATTTTTCTCTCATAGAGATAAATGTTACCTCGTTATCAAAGGTTTCAATATCTTTGGAAAAGTATTGATCGAATGGATGATTGAACAAGGAGCAAGAAAATCATTCATTGTTTCTAATATTTCAAAACAAGGTAACAAAAACTTAGTTGTTAAATGGCGCGAATATAGAGCAACGATAATTGTTCGACATAGGTTGAT